>NC_046289.1:39489461-39791384 GCF_004115265.2 Rhinolophus ferrumequinum | reverse complement strand
AGGGAACAAAGTCCCTCCGCCCCCTCCCCACGCCTGGAGCGAGTCCAAAAGTCTCGGGGCGATGAGAGGTGCCGCACTCCGGCAGCTGGAGAGAGGGATTGGGGACGTAAAAACTTTAAAAAGTAAATGTCCAAGCCAGCTCCATGCACATCCCACAAAAGAATGAGAAACCCAGAGGGAGGCGAGCCACAAAAATTGCTTTGCAAGCAATGTCCGGCACAACCAGCAACTCCTACTGGACTCCCAAGAGTTTGCATGCGCTCTTAACCCATTCGGAAGCTCCTACCAGAAGCGACTCAAATACGTCCGGCTCACGATGTTCTTGTTTGAGAAAAGAAAAAGAAAAATCAGTGCAGTGATTTTTTTTTTTCACTCAGAAACTTTCTCCAGCCTCTCCAGCTCTTTCTACGTATTAGTGTATTTTTATATGCAACTTAGATCTAACAGTCTACTAAGACTTTTAGATGGGTACACATCCTCTACCGACTCTCGGCCACACCTTGAAGGAATTTTAATAGCTCTGGACAGTTGCCAGCAAGTATAGGGAAGAACTAAAGAACCTTACCTGTTGAGACTGACTAATGATGGAGAACATACTACCGTACTTCCACTTCCCCCATTTACTGTTGCACTCTGTGGAGCGGGCTCTATTCAGAAACGGGGAGCCAGGGAAGCTGCCTCGCTGGCAAATGCTTAGCTCAAAATATTTAGGTCCGGTAGGGATTTAGATTCAGATAAGGTATCCCGGGTCCCATAAAAGACCCCAGTTTTAAGAGTCTCAAAGTCGTCTTGAGCTGTGTCAAACACTTCGAAGAGGAACTCACTAGGCAAATAATCCTTCCTTCACCAATACAATTGGGAAAGGGAAGTTAGAGGCCTCGAGAAAGGGGTGGGACTCACAAAGGAGTGAAAGGAAAGCGGTGAAATTTAGTCAGATGCCAGAGGTTTGGCACAAAAAATAGCGAAAACCACTACAGTATTTTCAGCTAGTCATCATGGAGAAATTGGTGCCCCGAGTCTGTAGTCTCTCCACTTTCCAATTATTTCTATCCATGGAGGTTCCAAGTAGTTCACTGGGAAGCAATATGAATATCTTGATAGGAGAGGATGTTTATTTAAATTATGGTGTTGAATTATATAGAAAAATTGTTTTTAATAAAATAGGGAATTGCTTGTTAAGGTACAAAACTACATGCCGCTGTAAAATCACAGTCTGCAAGGAAACACCAAAATGTTAAGTTGTCTGTGTGTTGAGATCATGGGAGATTGTGTGTGCGCGTGTGTGTCTTTTATTCTTTATTTTCTACAAACTCCAAAGCTTTGCATTCAGAACCTTTCTGTTACCAGCTTGAATTACACTCAGCATCTCAATTGCTCTGTGCAAGCTACACATTCACAATGATAGATATAACAGATAGAGCAGCTACCAGACTTCTGGCAGGGTTTTCAGGGATTTCCTTGTGTCTTTGAATATCTCCAAATAAAACATGAGTTCTTTGAGATCAGGGACTTCAAATTCTTTGCATTGCCCACAAATTTACAAATAACTTGGCACAAAGAAAATGGAAAACATGCTAGCACCAAATTAACACAAATGTCAAGGAAACAGGTCTTTCCCATGGACAAATCTCATTACTGGGGAAAATCCTGGTTTTTACATTTTTATGTGTTTATTTTCACACCTTATCCCCAAAAGATATGGCACTGTATAAGGATGCACAAACCATGAGATAGAATACATTATCAATGGTATAAAACAAGGGGGGGAAAATAACTGGAGGTGGGGGGATAGAGATTTAAAATGGGACCTGGAAAGAGGCTAAAAACTGTACCTTAATGACCTTCACAAGTGCTCCAATAAGCTCGGCATAACTATGACTTCTCCAGACATGCCTTTGTAGAACCATAAATATCCATGTCCTTTCTGACTATTCCCTTTCCTTCAGACAAATTTGGGGAAGACAACTGTCATGTCTCAGAAACTCTTTTAATATTCAGTTTCCACATTCCGGTTCTTTTCTCACTTTCCTGGGAGTTACTTTCTGAACCTCCTACGACAATGACTACTACACTGACTGCTGCCCACTTGTATGAATCTCCCATACAATTTAGTGATGGGGGATTTAACATTGTGAATAATAGCTCCATTTCATAATATTTGAAATAGTTACAACTTTATAGGAAATTTGACTAGCTTTAGAAAACCAGCAGCTCATGTTTGAGCAGTAGAAAGTACAGGAAGGCAGTGACCCTCTCTGGTAAGTGCCGTTGGAGGAATAATTAGATTAGGATGGGCGCAGCTGGTCTCTTCAGGCCTTCTTTTTGAGTATTTCAAGCTGTTGCTTGCTTTGAAGATTAAAGAGGAGTCAGAGTCGAATCCCTGAAACTTTTTTTTCTAGTTTATCAAGTGAGACCTTCAAGTGCATTTCTTAAATGTTTACTTCCACCTAAAATTTTTCTGTGTATTCAGATGTGGAATCTTATCTGGAATCTCCCATTAGATCCTCTAAGACAGCGCAATACTTGTGGTACTTACATCATACTGAAAAGTAGCTGAGAACTCCAGTGTTTGGAAGAACAGCTCAAGCATTGAAAGCAGCAATATCCAAATAAGGTACCAAGCACTGAACTTAGATTTAGACTAAATGATACCTCACAGATCTGCCGTCAAATGCAGCCCTCTGGCTTGGTAATCCGCAGGTTGACTTCAGCTTTTTCTCTGAGCCTGAACTGTGCTTTATGTTTCTAAAAGGGTAATACACAATATAACCACTGGGTGTAAAAAAAAAAAAAAAAGAGGGGTTGGGGGATAGGAGAAAATAAGAAGTTTGTGTGAGTGTGAATGTGTAAGCGTGGTTTAAAATGCTCTTTAAAAATGCCCCATGATACCAGATGAAATGTAATGAATGACTCCTGTCAAATACCAGCTGAGCAGAATTCTCTCTTTGTCTCAGGGACTGCCAAAATTGGAACATAATGGTAAAGCTACTAAGGAGGTAGTAGAAATCAAGGGGCATGGGGTGTAAGCTCAGAATGGGAGGGAAGGTTGTAGAGGCCACATTTTTGGATAGAAGTAGGCAGTCACTGTAAACAGCAAGAAAAGGACTGGCAAACTGAGAAACAAGGAAGACTTGTTAGGAATGGAGCTGTTTCAACACAGACCTAAAGAAGGCTCTGAGATATAATGAAATCTCTATTTCAAGGGAAAACAAATGCACTGCTTGCATTTACTGCTCTGGAGTATAGAAAGAGTTTTGTGGAAAATCACGCTGGGTGATACTTAAAAAAATATTTTTTATTTGATTTAATTTGAATATCATGTCATTTTGTGAAATGTTCTGCCCCTGACAAACATATGAAATATTCACACGTACACTCACACGAACAAGATAGCTAGTTGTGTGCTTAGCACAATGCAGGCAGGGCACTGAGACAGACATGTAGATGTTATTACAGGTCACAAGCTCTTAAGGTCACATCTATCTAATGAAGGAGCTGATATTTAAAACATCAGAAAGGATATCCACATACAAAAAGAATGAAATTACACCCCTACCTTACACCATAAATAAAAAGTAACCAAAATGGATCATAGACCTAAATGTAAGATCCAAACTATAAAATTCTTACAGGAAAACAGGAGTAAACCTTTGTGACCTTGGATTAGGCAATGGCTCCTTAGATAAGACATCAAAGCAAAAGTGACTATAAAGAAAAACTAAATTGGATTTTATCAAAATTAAAAATGCCTATGTTTCAAAGGACAACACCAAAAATGTGGAAAAAACCAACCATAGAACGGGAAAAAGTATTTGAAAATCATATATCTCTTAAGGGACTTATATCTAGAATATATAAAGAGCTATTACAACTCAACAGTGAGAAGACAAATAACCTAATTAAAATGGGGAACTGATCTGAATAGACAGTTCCCCAAAGAAGATATACCAATGGCCAATAAGCCCATAATAAAATGCTCAACAGCATTAGGCCTCAGGGAAATGCAAATCAAAACCATAATGAGGTAACACTTCACACCCACGAGAATGATATAATATAAAAGATGACAAAGTAAGTTTTGGCTAGGATGTGGAGAAATTGCAAGTTCGTACACTATTGATGGCAATGCAAAGTGATCAGCTGTTTTGAAAAGCAATTTAGCAGTTCCTCAGCACATTAAACATTGAATTACCATATAACCGAGCAATTCTACTCCTAGGTACATACCCAAGAGAATTGAATATATACGTCCACACAAATTCTTGTATATGAATATTAATAATAGACAAAAAATGGAAACAACCCAAATGTCTTTCACGCAATGAATGAAGGACATTTGGGTTATTTCCATCTTTGGGTTATTAATATTAGTACAAGTGTTTCAAAAAATGATTCATAAAAACGGAAGGGAGAAAAATTCCATTATTGTAAAGACTAAATTGTAAAGAACAGACCCACTTTGAGGATTGTGATAACTAGCCTCTGAAAGGGGGTCATGAGATGTTTTAGGAAGATGAATTGAAGTGGATCTGAACGAGTAGACCGAGTTAGGCCTGTGGATCAGAGCAGTGTGGGAAATCAGGAGGCTGAAGTGAGCAAGGCATGCTCAAGAGCAGGGGAGAAGAAAGGAAGAAGTGCCAGGAGATGCTCTGGGGAAGAGTGAGCATAGCGTGAGGCCAGGCCAGGGAGGACAGAAGTTTAGACTCAGAGACAGAAAATGAGAGCCATTAAAAAGTCGGTGCATGGTAGTAACATCATGAAAGCAATATTCAAGTAAGATTAATCTGGCAAAAATATGCATGAGGGATTAGATGAGCTGTGGACTGGAATCCAGAAGGTTGTTTTGGAATCTGTTCATATAACTTAGATGTAAGAAAAAGCCTTTGGCTGGTAAAATAAGCAATAGAGGGTGGGAGTGTTGGGGGTGGCGGTGGGGGGGCGGGCAGAGAGAATTTCAAAAGAATTATTATCAGAAGCTCTTGAGTATTTTTTTGATGTTGTAAGTGCCATGCTGAGCACTTTAAATGTTCCTCACAGCAACCCTGAGTTTTTATTATTATCCTTATTTAATGTGAGTTAACTGATGGTCAGATTGGTTCCCTGGTTATATAACTTGTCCTAAACCACACAGCTGGTATATAGAAGAACTGGGATTAAAACTTAGGTCTGAAAGAAGAAGGTCATAAACGCTCCAAAGTTTTTACATTTGGGTGACCAAGAAGAACAGCAGAGTTACTGAACTGGGAAATGGAAGTTGGGAGGAGCTGATCTCAGGGAGCAAGGGAAAGATGGGGTATTTTTAAAACGAAATATTGAAATTGGGGTGAAAGCCATATATCCCAGTGGAAACATTTAGGGGGCAATTAGGTAAATAAGCCTGGCAATACTGTGAGAGGATCAGATCACACAGAGAAATCATTAACATAGATTTCATTAATGGATGAAATAATTAATGGATGACTTAACCCCCCAAAGAGACTGACCTTTGGGTAACTGCTCCCCAAAGGCAGAAGCAGGAAGAAGAGTCATCTAAGGCAACAGAGGAGAAAGGATCAGAGGTGGGAAAAGAATCAAGTTAGTCCAGTGTCAAGCAAGGAGGAAGAGGGGGAGAGAGAAAAAGAGGGGGTGGGAAACTGGGGGCAGGGAGAGAGGGAGAGAGAGAGAAGAAATAAACCATTTTAAGAAGAAAAGGGTGGTCTGCAGAATCCAATGATGCAGAGAAGTCTAGAAGAATAAAGAGTGATTGAAGACCACAAAAACTGGTGAAAATCATTATTCACCTTGTAGAGGATAATTTTATAGCTGACTGAAGACAGGTGTTGGAGTTAAAGAAGAAAAAGGGAAGTTTATCAGGGAAAAGAAAGCAAGAAATAGCATGGTAATTTGGAGGTGTTACAGGAACAAAGATGGTTTTTCAAAACAAAGGAGACCTGACCATCCATAAAGACTATGGAAAATATAAGGGAGAGATAGTTGCTTAAAACTAAAACCAAGATCCATCCAGGATTATCCGGGATGATCCCAAAGATTCAGGGGGGAAGGAAATAGGAAAAGTCTTTGCCAAGGCAGAAGAAATACACACCAGTTTGCAAGGACTGGGTTATTGGAAGCCTCTAACCATTTTATGAAAGTGGAAAGGCACAGCAGGATACAGCAAATGGGTACATAAACATATTTTAAAATACTGTTAATATTAGTCAACGAGAGGGTGGGGCTGGCTGCGTTATTATGCTGCTCAGATGGACACCCTCCCAGGAGGTCAGATTGGGGCTGGGATGTGAGAAAGGAAGGATGTGATTAAGAGATTATTTCAGTACATCGAGAGCAGAGATTCAAAGGCCCACAAAGGAAAAATCGTGGTGACAGCACAGATGCTAACTTGCCTGGTTCAGAGGTGCTATAACTGGGGGTCAGCTGGCCTGGGGACAGTATGGACACCACGTATAAACCGCTGGAAGGCCACAGGCCAAGAGGCCAATTCCCACAACTGCCTCCATGCAGTCAGTTCCCATAACAGCAGAAACTCCGACCAGGTCTGTGTTTTCTTGTTGAACACACTAGGCTCCGCCCTGATTTTCAGCGTAATTCACTGTCTAGCTGGTTCCTCCCAGTTTTTGGTAGCAGGTAAATGACTGACTCCCAACCCCCATTCGGAGAAATGCTCCCTACTCTTTGTGCTTTGTATCACAATGTCCTTTTCAAATGCATAAACCGTCTATTCTTCCCAAACCAGGAGTTGCAGTTCCATTAAAAGTGCCAAAACCAGTAAGTCACCTGCAATTCCAATTGCCCTAGGGCCAACTCAGTCCAACTTGGAAGGACAAACGTGCTTTTTACCTACTTGCTCCTAAGAAGATTCTCAGGTGACAGAGAATTGACCACAGCTGAATAACCCCATCTGGTGCCTGGGAGGTGTCACTGCAAAGCTTGTCTGTCTCAAACAAAATTCAGTAAATAATTCATTAAGAACTTAGTAAGGAGATGGAACAAGTGTCCTTGCACCAATTTAAAGATAAACTCTTCGTTTTTGGACGCCATGCAGCCTCTCTTTAGGACTTGGCTCTTGGAAGTATCCACCTTATTCCTGAATCAGCAATTTTTCCTGCTTCATCTAATTCTCTCCTTGCTTCCAGATCACTGCCATCACCATATAAACAGACTCCACTGTCTCCCATTTAAAGAAAGAAAAAGGTCCCTCTTGATTACATATACCCCTTCATCACTCATTTACTGCTATGATTCCCTTGAACACAAAACCACTCACATGAAATACCTGTAAGCAACATCGCTGCTTTCTCAACCCTAAGTTTCTTTTTAGTTCACCCCCAAATTGGTCTGTTTCCACCCCTCCACCAACACTGTTCTTACATCACTAATGACCTCTGTGTAGCAAAACACGGGGTGCCTTTTCTATCCTCTTCATTAATGGTATTCCATCCTTTCCATCTCACTTCCCTACTCATTCACACAGCTTCCTGGAATCAACTCTGAAAGAAGTCACTTGTGCCCAAATCCTTGTCTTAGGGTCTGCTTTTGGGGAAACCCAGCCTAAGACACACCATGAAAATACCCCATGTAAAGGAAGCTTTCCCTCACTCCTAAACTAGGTCAGTTCACTGTTACATGCTCTTTTTTTCACCCTCTTCTTTTGCATCACAGCACTTTTCACAGTTTATAATTAGGTGTGTGTGTGATTCTTTGGTTAATATATGCCACCCCCACCTTGAAGGAATAGTGTGTTTCCCACCCTTGTTTTATACTCCACATGTACCTCTGCCCGGCACAAAAATACACACCCAATACATGTTTACTGAATGAATGAAAATGATGAAAATGAATAGATAGTACCCTTTCATTCATAACTTGAAGGGCTATCTGAGAAATTCTCAGGTTTTTGTCTTCTACATTTTCAACATATTTTTCTTTTGTATTCCTTCTAGTCTTCTCTTTCCTTGCATAAAGTTGTTTTTTTTTTCATTTCATGTTTATGACAATGGTATACTCAATATCACAGTACTACTCTCCTTTAATTTTGTCTGAATTTATCTTTTAAAATTTTCCTTTCCAACCAAAACATTTGTCTTCCTATTCTAACTATAGACAAGATTCCTTTTGTAATAGGATTTTTTATTTTCAAACCACAATATTCCTTGACATTCATCCTCAAAGTCTATAGAGGCTTCCATGGTCTTCTCCCTTCTAAAGGAAGTGAACATTTGAATACACAGTAAATAATTGTGCACTTCTAGGATTTAATAAGCCCTCATAAATTATTTTTATTTGAGGAAATGGGGAAGAGGACACTTTCGCCTTCTCCCAACACCTGTCTTTGCCCGTCTCTGTTGTCTGCAGGCCCAAGAGAGGGGTTGTTAATTTTGTTGTTCAGAGCCTACATTATTAGTTGGGACAGTTTTGTTAACAGGCAAGGTTCTATACGTTGAAGTTTGCACCTATGTACAACATTGTGTTGGTGGTAAGTTTACCACACACCTGGGGCAGGCTCAACACCTTCCTCTTTTTCATTCCATGTGGCTTCCATAGACTCGGGCCCCTCCTATTTGGGGGGAAGGAAATGAGACCTCACCTAGAACTTAAGCAGAAGCCACATTCTCCAATCCAGCCAGAGCCCCCCCCCCTTTTTTGTGGGAGTATGAAGTGCTTACTCAGCTATGAGTGAAGCAGAACTTTGCTTCATTTGTCTCTTTCTTTTCATGTGGTTGAGCCAAGTGAGTATAAAAGATGCTTGGCAGTGCAGGAGCTGGGCATTCCTGGGTCTCTGGATGAATACACTCAAAATAGAACCCAAACTGTACCTCCGACCTGGTAAAACACTTGTTTTTCAGGAACTCTGAATAGCAATTTAAGAGCTTATTCCTGAAACTGAGCATATGGGTTTTGCTTCTTGGCAGAATCTTTAAAATAAAGAATAGAAAAGCCCCAGCAAGTCTTCCAGTCTCTCTCCTCAAAACCAGAACAGAATCATTTCCTACATTAGGCTTGTCTAATGTTTTATCTGATTTAATTTTGATATTTCGGATGATGACTTTCACAATTTCCCCGAGGAGACCATTTCATAATTTAATACTTCTCTCCCAGACAGGGAGTGTTTCCCGTAATCAACCCAAATTTTTAAATTTCATCTTGTTCTCTTGGAGATTAAGTATTTTCTCTCTGTGAAAAGTTAAAAATTTCAAATAAGGTATTAGGATACCAGCTATACAAATAGTAAGCAATCTTTCTTTAGTCTCTTCAAAGAAATGAATACCCCTAACCATTTTCATTGTCTTTCTGAACACCTATCATTTTTTTCTATCCTTTTATTATCTATATGAACTTATTTTCTACTTGTAGTTTCATTCTTTAATTGACTGTTTTCGTAGTAGCTTTTTGTGCTAAAATATACATAATATAAAATTCACCATTTTCAGTGTATAGTTTAGTAGCATTAAGTACATTGACACTGTGATGCAACCATCACCATCATCCATCTCCAGAACTTCTTCCTCATCCCCAACGGAACCTCTGTACTTATTAAACTTCCCATTCCCGCCAATTCCAGTCCCTGGTAACCACTGTGTCACTTTCTGTCTCTATGAGTTTCACTATACTTTATATAGTTCATTCTTGTTTTTTAAAGGAACTAAGAACTCTGAACTCTAATATGCTGCGATTTTAAATGAGGACAAAAATAACCTTATTACAGCTGTATTAACTCAAGGGTGATATTTAAAATATTTGACCATTGGCGATCAGAACAAAGTTCAGCCCAGTCAGAGGGATAACTGATGTAAAGAAGAGCAGAGCCTGACCGGTGCTTACAGCTCCCTCCTATGGGACACAAAGATGAGGATGGGGAGTTGCTATAGCAACTCCCAAAGATGAGGAGTTGCTATGGTGATTAAGTATATCAATGCATTACAAATATTAATAAATATTGAATTATTTTATATTATATAATATATAATTATAAAATATATTAGAATAAATTATATAATAATAAATATAATGTATTAAATGATATTAAAATAAAATAAATTATATTAAACAAAGTAAAAATAATATAAATATATATTAATATATTTAATATATTAAATAAACTAATACAGACAAAGCACTTAAAAGAGAGCTAGTCATGAAGGACTGATAAATGTTAGATATTCTTTTTTATTTTGTATCCCCAATACTTAGCTCTGTGCCTGACACTTAGTAGATGTCTAGTTCATTCACTCATTCAGTCAGCCATATATCTAACCACTTATTGACTTGTTAGGGGTATATTGCTTCTTATCCATTCCTCTGGTTTCTACACAGAAGGATTTTCCCAATACATTTGACCTCGCTGTACCTCTTATTCTGTCCTATGGAGGTGGAGTGTGTTACCTCGCTGGTGAGTCAGGGGAAGGTTCTTGACGGCGGTGGGGGGGACATAGACAGACCCTTTCTCCTCTCCTTTCTTGAACACATACTCTGTTCTTCCTCTAGGAGGTGAGTTCTGTGAGGGGCTTGTCCTATGGGTACGGGTGTGGAGTTTTCCAGTGCAGTAGAGACGAGGTGATTGAGCCTGCCTGGTTTCGGGGTTGGATACCGGGGATACCAATGTCGCTGCACACTTAAGCCTCATTTTCAAACAACCCTATTGATCTTAAAACTGATATTTTTATCTCCGTCTGATTGTTTTCTCCATCTCTTCTCTCTCAACCGGCTCTAATCCCAGGCAGGGAAAATGGAAGTCTTACTTGTGAGTCCCCCTTTCAAACCCCAACATCATTTAACAAATATTTTTGTGCTGCTGGGGAAGAGACAACCAAGATCTGAAGCATGAATCAGAATGAACGCCAAGAAGGGAGAGTAAATAAAGAGTTCCAGGTTGGAGGACAAAGGTCCTGTGATAGGGGTACATGTAGATAAGAGAGCTCGAAAGAAGGCTGCGGAGCTGGATGGAGAGAATGAAGGGCAACAGAGATCAAATGAGGGCTGACCCAGGTCTGCAGGGACCACATTTGTCCTAACAGCAGCAGAGATGCCATTGAAGACCTTTGTATGTTGAATTATCTCTTTGGCTGCTTTGTGAAACATGGATGGTAGGAAACCAAAAATAGATGTGCGTAGACCAGCGGGACTCAAACCCAGAGGATTTATGATCTCTGTGTGGATTGAAGAGATGGGAGTAGAACAGAAGGGAACCAATTTGAGTAATATTTAGGAGGCAAACATCAAAGCTTGGTGATAGTTTGGATGTGGGCAATAGAAGACAAGCAAATGTCATTCGAGGACTCTGGGGCTTTCAGCTTGTGTAACTGAGTGAACGGGAAGCGCCATTCCCTGACATCAGGAGCAAAGATAGTCAGGTTTTGAGAGAGAGATCATAACTTCAGTTTTGACATATTGAGTTCTTGGTGCCCTTGGAACATCCAAGGGAAGATGTTGAAAAGGCATTAGGTATGTGGGCCTGGGGTATAGAGGAGAGCTGAACTGAAACTATGTATTTGTGAGTCACTGAATTATATATATATATATATATATATATATATATATATACACACATATATATATATACATATATATATGTATATATATATGTATTTATATACTTTCTCACTCTCTCTATATAGTAAATAAAGTCATACATATGTATTATTAGGTTGGTGCAAAAGGAATTGTGCTTTTTGCAATTATTTCTAACGTTTTAAACCGCAATTCCTTTTGCACCAACATAATAAATGACTCCCCCTCACTCCCTCACTCTCTACCTTCCTCCTTCCCCTCATATAGTAATTACAGTTTTATATATATGTATCTATATATAAAATTAAATGAAAATTAAATGTAGTAATAAAGACTAAGGTATGGTGAAATTGCCTAAAGAAGAAAGCGTAGATAGGGAAGAGAATGTGGCCCAAGACTGAGCCTGGGGGCCCTCTAACCAGTAGAAGGCAGACGGAGGAGAATAACCCACAAAACAGACTGAGAGGAAGTAGCCAGGCAGGTGTGAGGAAAAGCACGAGAGTGTGGAAGTCAAGGGAAGAAAGTGTTCTAAGAGAAAGTGTATTGCGCTGAATTGAAGATCTAACAAATGACTGTTCATCATTCATCCTAATTTTTATTCCTTTTAATCCAGCTTCTCAGAGGTTGTGTTAATTTTTGCTCACTGTGTTGGAAAATATCTTGCTTTACATTCTGGGTGCTCAATGCTCACTAAATACCAACTCTATTAAAATATCCGGGTGTTCATTTGGCATCACTTCCCCCACTTTGGGGAAGAGATGAACTCCTGAGGCTGTGCGCAGGGCTTCTCAGGGGCAAATAATAGATGGAAAACAAGCAAGCTCCAAAGCTCCAGAAGCCAATGGGGCTGCACCAAATGATAGGCAGGAAGGAGAGAGAAAATGGTTACAAATATTTTGTTTTGCATTTAAGAGTGTGAATTTTATGAGGTGATGCTGCCCCGAATGCTATAATAATTACAGCCCTTGGGTGCCCGGCCACTGCACATATCTCAGTACAAACAGTTCATGACTAAAACAGGTGTCATCATTTGGGGAATATATGTAACAAGAGGCAGTGTTATGGGGTGACAGAGGCCTGGGGTGGAATGACACCCCAGAGGGCAGGTGGAATGACATCTACTTATCTCTTCTCAATGTGTCTGGGTGACACTTGTTAGGAATATGAGTAAGAATTGGGCCTAATCCCCCTTTCTTCCTCTTGTTCACTTTTGGCCCAGGGCTTTTTGCCTTTTGGGGATGATAAAAGTGCCAGCCATCAACACTTTCTTCTGTGTATATTTGTAGTCATTAAAATAAGAATTGTAAAAACTAGGTGGTACAATTCGACATAATCTTCCTGAGAGCTGGAACTTTGTTTTGTTCATTGTTATAACCACAATGCCTGATACAGAGTTGCGGCTTAATAAGTATGTGTTCCATGTATGAATAAATGAATGAATGAATGAAGAAAGGTCATCTTCACTAGTTATTATACAAACAGGGAAATACACTATCATCTGAAACAGGGCCACTGGAACTGGGCCCCCTGCCAGGAACACAAATGTGAAATGTCATGAAGGGGTTGTTAAAGCCGGCTGGATCCTCTCCCTTCTGCCTCCTGTTTGCCCAGGCTGTGCAAATGGCAGAGCTTGATTAACTCCTCCATCGATGTCACACCAGCTAATGAGAAGGCAGGACATCAAACCACAGCAGGGAAGAACCAGCACAAGCTTTGTACTCAGTAGGTGCTCAGTAAATATTTTTGACTTACTGATGACTATTTGAACACTATCAATATATTAAAATCTACAGGGCTTGATGTTTTGCCTTCCGGGATATACCATAAATTAGTTAAGGTCACTGGTGCTGCTTTGCTTGAGGCAGCTTCTGAGGACTAAGACATTCCTGAAAACTGGAAAAAGACCAAGTTACTGTCTTTTTGAATGAAGGATGAAAGGGATGACCTTGAAAAGTATTAGGCTTGCAGTAATACCCTGAAAAGTAGTGCAATAAATCAGCAAAATATCAATTTAGAAATGCTGAGAAGAGTGCAAAGCATAAGGTACAGTTTTCTAATAAATGATCCTGTCTGACTCATCTAATTTCCTCCTAGGCAGAGGGTTAAGTCTGGTTGAGGGGAAGGGAACAATAAATTAAGCAATATTTTAACCTATCAAAAATTTTTATTTTGTCTTGTATATCAATTTAAAATGAGAAAAACATATTCTAGGCAGATATATTGGTAGGAGGATAAAACTCTAAGAAGAAGCCTTGTCAACAGTATAACAAATGTGTTTCAAAGGGATTTCAAAGGGATCATGTAGATATTGGCTCCACATTCATTTATGCAAGACATATTTATTGGACAGTTACTATTTTCCAGGCACTGTTCTAGATGCTGGGGATACAACACTGAACAGAACAGACTAAAATCCTTGCCCCATGGAGCTTACATTCTAGAGAGAGAAGAGAAAATATACATATGGTATGTTAGGTAATGTTAAGAAGGAAAAAAAAGCAGGGAAGGGGGATAGAAGATGTGGGGTGAAGGGTTACAATTTTAAATAGAATGACTATTATAAGGCTTTATGAGAAGGTGATATTTGTGTAAAGACTTAAATAAGGTGAGAGAGAGATAGTCATGCAGATATTGAAGAAGAGCATTTCAGATGTGAAAATAGCGTGTGCAAAGGCCCTGAGGCAGAAGCATACTTGATGTTTTGCATTGCTTCTTCAGTGAAGTGAATAGGAGTTGAGGTCAGAGAGGTAGCAGGGGCCAGATCAGGACAATGTACTGTCTTCAACAATGACTACTGGCTATTCAGTGCTGGGTGGCTCAATGTAGTTGCGGGGAAACTTCATCACGTAAGTCTATGTAAGAGGCAGAATACCCTGAGCTCCAACCTTTGAAGTGGAAAGGACTTTCCCCACTTCCTGGTTAAAGACGGAGCAAATAGATTTCAATAATTGGTAGTTCCTACATAGGACTAGGAGTAGAAGGGGAAGAATCAACGCCCCAGGCACAGGCACAGTGTCACTGAGAGTCCTGTGGCAGCATGTCCCTGTCTAGTGTGTGCAGTGCCAACAGCAGTGCCCTACCCAGAGTATCCTTGTGGTGCCACCATGGATATGTCTTCCCACCCAGCCTTCCTTGGGTTCTCTCTCCTGTCCTGAGTCTAGTTTTCAAAACTTCCTTTCTGTTGTAAACTATTTGATAATCTGAATTGTGCCTGGGAACTGAAAATACTGATATTCATGGAACTCAGTATTATAATTCAATACATCCTTAGCAGCTCAAGTACTAATTAGTAAAAAAAAAAAGAAAAAAAAAAAAAAAACAGACGTACAGAGAGAAATCAAACTAACATTAGACTTTACAAATGCCCAGAACTGGGATTTATAGTGGATTACTAGCTAACATAAAACAGGTCTATACAGTGTGGTAGCTCCTGTTCCCAAAGATGGCTGCAACAATATCACCTATCCCACATGCTTTTTGCATTGTGACCTTGCCACTGCCCCAACAAGAGATGGAAATATTTCCTTTCCACTTGAATCTGCACTGTCTCTGTGATCTGTTTTGAGCAGTAAAATGTGACAGAAGTGATGTGAAATTTCCAAGGCTGGGTCTCCATCACGGAAGATAGCTGCCATGTAAAAAGTCCCACCACTGTGTTGGAGAGAGGTCAGAGGAGAGAAGCTTGAAGACACCTTGGACATTCCAGCCCTGGCCAAACTCACAGCTGAATGTAGTCCCATGAATGAGTCCAACCAATGTCATACGAAGCAGAAGGACCCAGCTGAGTTTGAGCCCAACCCAAATTCCTGATCCACAGAATCATGACTAATAAAATGGCTGTTGTTTTAAGCCAATAAATTTGGGGGCTGTTTGTGACACAGCAATGGATAACTGCAACATACAAATATTGTCACCATACAAAATTTTAATTAAGCATTTGACTGTGTGAGGTTTCAGACAGGAGGTTTACAAAGACAGGGGTGTATGTGAGTGTGTGTGTGTGTGTGTGTGTGTGTTTTGGGGGAAGATTAAGGAGATATCTGGGAAAATTGAAGGAGAAGAAAAAAGAAAAGGGAAAACAGTCAACAGAAAGGGCTCACCTTTCTCTCAGGACCATATTTGAACTTTGGAAGCACTGCAAAGAAGTTTATTAAATTTACCTATGTTCAACTATTGATCATACGAAATCATTCATCAACCACTCCATCCTTCAGTGAAGAAATTGGTAGAAACATGATTTTACCGGTTTTGCTCACTGACGCATCCCCATGTGATTGGAACTCGGCCCGCCACGTGTAAGTACTCACTACACATCTGTGGCAGGAAATAAACAAACATGGAAACCACGTTAAGATTTAAAACTTTTACCTAATAAATATCAGAAATGTACTGGAGTAGTTCATCCAATTTACGATTTCCTAACTGATGACTGCTGAGATGGAAAGAGATAGAGTTAATTGGAGAGATTTCCAGAAATTTCTAAAATAGGTATAATACCATTGCCAGAAACTCAAAAAGGGTTAGGGAGGCTAAAGATCAAAATAAAGCCAGCGTTTGTGAAAACTATTCATAAACCTTTATTCTTCGGCAATAGTTAGTTCCCTCTAATTTAGACCTCTAATTTTACCTCCATCTTTTTTTTTCTTTTCTTAAATCAGAACAAGCTTTTTCAATTGGAAAGTATAAAATATATGTGTAAAGAGATAAAGAAGATGGAGCAACTCACTGCTTTAAATGACTTCAGGTCTGTAGGCCTTACAAACAAGGTTTGGCAGAGTGCAGCAATACCTCACTGAGGGGCCTCAGTGGGTTCTGCCTCAGAGGCCCGGGAGGTCCAGCCTTCCTGAAGGGAGAAGCATCTGGTCTTACCAGTTCTGTCTTGAGCCCAAACATTGTTTAGACTGAGCATTTTCATAAGACTTCTACTGCCCCTGCGCCAGGAAATGAGCCCTCAGGAGCATTTAGTAAATTCTAGTAGTATTTGATTGGCCCTTTCCAACCCACTACTGCCCTCCAGAGGATGCAGCTTGTGCTATGCTTGAGGGTTCTCCTCACTAAATAACCCTGCCAACCAGCCACACAAAAGGAGGCAGCTGGACACAACTCCCTTTCAGCCAAATGGAACACCAGACTCTGCAGCAGCAGGTATGTGCAGGATAAACATACAGAACTCTTTTGTACTGGAGAGCAGACAGGGAACCCCCAACTGACCTCTCAGACTCTGGACTAAGCAGGATCTTGATACTGAGGCATTATGCCCCCTCAAAAGGCCCGTGGTGCTCTGGATATGTATACACATGCTAAACCGTTCCCCTTTTTGGTAAACCTCTGCTGACTACAATGTATTAGCAACACAAATAACATTAAATGTATTACGGATCATCAAAACTACCAAAATGATTGAGCTTTCTCTCAAAGGGAACCTGGGGAATGTTGCTTGTCCAAACGACCTTGGCAGAAACTGCAAAGTTTACACATATACTGCCTGCTCCATTGAAATGAACTCATACTCTGCTACATTGTCCAACATTCTTATGGATAAATGCCCAGAAATGAACTCATAAAGTTAAATAACTTTTTCAGATCATTGATCTATTGTCTAACCTTAATTTGTCCTTTAGTAAATGTCATGTGTTGATTGGCCCTCATATTAAAAATTTTTTGAAATAAAGTATGAAGTCAAAATGCTAAAAGAATTATATATTGAATCATATAACATCATATCAAGATGAAATGTGCATCATTGTAAGCATTATTTACAAAAAAAGAGTAGAAGCAACAAAAGTGTCTATCAATAAAATTTTAGTTAAAGAAATGATGAGATAGCCACATACTGGAATACTATGCAGTTATACAAAAGCCCGAGGAAGCAAATTCTACACCGGTAAGGAAAGGTTTCCCAAACATGTTAAGTGAAAAAAAGCAAAGTTCAAAAAAAGTGTATTATGCTTTAGTAAAGAAGGGAGAAATATGAGAATGTATACTTGCAATTTGCTTGTAAGTGCATTAAACAATTCTGGCACTAAGTATATGTTCAGAAGAGTGGTTACACATGGAGTGTAGGAACTGGGTGAATGGAGATATGGGTTGAGGTGGGGGAGAGACATTTCACTATATAAACATTTATATATTTTGGTTTTGACCCTTGAGAATGTGTTACCTATTCAAAAAACTAAATTAAAAAAAACAAAGATTAAATGTATATAACAGTAAAACTTCAGTAATTCAGGTCCTACTCATTGGGAATTTGTGGTGAGTTGAACATGTGAAAGGTAGGGGTAGTGAGATATCCTTTCATTTCATGGGGATGGAATGAAGTCTCCAGCTCTTGCAGAGGACTGAATGGGAGGAGAAGAATGACATAATTCTATCTTCCTTCTAGCTTTTTCCAGAGGGAGGGAGTATGATGTGCAAGTCAGAGTCACATTTCTTTCGACTTGGAAGGGGTGTGTGTGTGTGGGGAACAGCAATGATGATGCTGGAGACAGAGACCGGAGTACGAATGGCCTCGAATGCCAGGCTAAGAATTAGAATCCTGACTTAAAGGCTAAGGGGACTTACATATTAGGTTTGGGTTGTGGAGAGAGGTGAATCTGCCAAGTTCAAGGTACCACTGAAGAGAGAGATGGAATACTTTGCCTGTGAATTGTTGCTTGTGATTGTTATTGATTGCCTTAAAACTGTCTTACTAGGTTCTGGTAATATGTACATTATTTATTACTATTACTTTTGAGAGTGAAGACAAAGCAATGTTGTCTCAGTCAGAGTGCTAACAGGAAACAGATGGCACACTCAAAGTAGGACGATTCTAGGAGGGTTTATTTACAGACTGTGGGCGTAGAGTCACTACAAAGAATGCTGTAATAATCTGGGTCTCCTAGCAGCCTGGTTGACAGCGCATGCTTAGACCTGTTATGGACTGAATGTTTGCATCTCCCCAAAGTGTATATGTTGACCCTTAATGTGATGGTATTAGGAGGTGGCGCCTTTGGGAGGTAACTAGGTTTAAATGAGGTTATGCAGGAGTGCTCATGATGGGACTAGTGCCCTTATGAGAAGGGAGCAAAAAAAAGAGAGAAGCTATCCCTCTCTCTCTCCGTCCCTCCCTCCTTCTCTGTCTCCTCCTCTCCTTCTCTCTCTCTCAATCTTTCTCTCTCTCTCTCTCTCTCTCTCTCTCTCTCTCTCTCTCTCTCTCTCTCTCTCCCCCCTCTCTGTCTCCTCTCTCTCTCCACACGTGAGCATATGGTAGCCATCTGCAAGCCGGGAAGAGGGCTCTCGCCAGAACCCAACCATGCCGGCACCGTGATCTTCGACTTCCCAGCCTCCAGAACTGTGAGTGATCCATTTCTGTTGTTTAAGCCACTCAGTCTACAGTGTGTTGCTATGGCAGCCCAAGCTGAGTAAGCTGGGCTACCTAAGACAAGGCCCATGTGGACAGGGGCTGGGAACCGCTACTTGAATCCAGAAGGAGTAAGACAGTCATGACACACAGGCCAGGTTGAGAGGAGTGGTGCACTTCTGTGAGGACCTCACAGGCAGCAAAGCAGCACCAGAAATACGCTGACCTTCCTTCTCCCGCCCTCTCTCCCTCTCCCCTCCCAGGCACTCAGAGGGCTAAGCGGCCCAGACTGTATGTAGCTTAGTCTTCAGGGGCTGAAAGCAGGGTACAGAAGGATGGAGCATGGGTCTAAAGGGGCAAGTGATAGATGCCCAGCACAAACATTATAATAAGTACATGTCCCTCAACTCATCCTTTCTCGTATGCCTCCTTCCTCCAGCCAAAAAATGAAAGAGAAGAATTTTGCCATGAAAGTACATGAGTTTAAAAAAGGCTAACTACTATGACAAATTGACCCTAAAATGTAAAATAGCTCAAATACGTTAGAGCTTATTTCTTGTTCACATAGCAGTACTAGGTAGACTTCACAGTCAGTGGGGTGACTCATCATGCAGTCATTCGAGCACTCAGACTAACGGAGGCTCTGCTATTTTCAGCTGGTGGCTTCCAAGGTTGTGCTGGGGGCCCCTCTGTATTCCAGCCAGCTGCAACGGGCAACAAGCAAAAAGCATCAAGCCTGGGAGATTTTACTGGACCAAGCCTGGCAGTGACACACAGCACTTCAACTCATTCCATTGGCTGGGACTCAGTCACATGACCACTCCTATCTTAAGGAGGCTGGGACCTGCGGTCTGGCCAAGTGCCCAAAAAGAACAGGAGAACATGGTAAGGAAGCAGCTAGCATTTCTGCCATAGTATGGAGATAATGTCCTTCCACAAAATTGGTTTTTACTAATAGGCTAAACTCTTGATAGAACCACACTACTCTAAATGGTTTTATGATGTCCAGCTCCTAACAGTGAAAATTGCAAAGTGTAGTGCAGTGCATGAACTAAATCACTGAAGATCTGAATTAGCCAAGATGTTAAACTTTAATTTCAAAATATATAGCCCTTTTAGTTTACTTTCCCTACTGGGACACCTCTCCCGACTTCCAATTTACACCTCCCACAACATATATGAATGAGCCCCATCAGGTCTTTGAAAGTTGCTAAGAGAACATCAGGAATAGACACTTCCAAGAATCCCAGAAGTTGATAATGTAAGAGGAAAAAAACTATTCTGTTTATAGGACCTGGTACCATAGTTATAGGATTGTAATATAGTCCATCATGGAACTATTAACACAACTGATCATCTCTGTGACTTGTACTGTGTGAGCTGTCCTCTGGAAGCTCCCCGACATTCCCCCACGTGGCAATTCACTCCTTTCATGTGGGCTGCTGTGTGCCCGTCAGAGAGAATCATACATTCTGTCACCATCTTGAGAGCACATTTCGTACCTTACTGCTTCTATCCTTAGCCTCTAACACATTAAGAGGCACATGCAGGCAATACATTTAAATGAAAGAATGAATAAGTGAAAATCAATGAGTACAGTTTTATTTGGGGTCTCTGAAGATATTTACTTATTGACCGATACAATAATCATTAACCTTAAGCTTAACATTCACACATATACCTGTCTCACCTTTCTATTTGGGGGAAAAAAAAATCATAACCGAAAAAACAGCCTGTGTTCTGGGGTCACTATCTTTTTTTAAAAAAGAGAATCTGGCTGTAAGAACCATTCTAGCATGCCCTCACTTCTATTCAATGACGTTAAGGAAGGTGCCAATAGAGCCTAACAATCCCAACACAGTTATAACAAAGAAGTTAAACAAGTAGAGGAAGACAAATATGATTTGCAAACAGATTTTAGACAGTAGCAATATAACAAAGCACCAAAATCTCACAACTGTTTGCCAAACTGTTAGTAATATCACTCTTATCTTTTAAAACTATTTTTAAATTGAGGTGTGATTGACATACAAAAGAAGCTGTACATATTCAATATATACATCTTGGTGAGCTGGAAGGTAAGCATACACTCATGAAAACAGCACCTTAATAAACTGCCATAAACTTAACCATTGCCTCTAAAAGTTTCCTCCCTCCCTCTTTTTGTTTTCTGTGATAAGAACATTTAACATAATAAGATCTATTTGCTTACAAAGTTTTGAGATGTATAGTACAGTATTGTTAAGTCTTTGCACTACACTGTGGATGTTTAGGACTTATTCATCTCGCATAACTGAAACTATGTACCCTTGTGACTGACACTCCCCCATTTCCCACCTCCACCCCTGGTAACCGCCATTTGACTCTCTGCTTCTATCACTGTTCTTTATATAAACAAATTAATAGGTGGTTGATTTTGAGTAAGAACTTGTTGGCTAAAAGATACTTTTACATAACTCTGTGGAAACTCCATCACAGTTTACAGAAGCAATAGGAATACCATGGTTTTTCCTTTATTGTGTTTTTGTGTGTTTAAGAGAAGAAAGGCACAAGAAAAAACTTCAAATAGCACTAACTGTCCCTATCCTAGTGCTGTTAACCAAGTGAATACATATTCATGCACATTCTGAATTTAGAGAGAAGTCTAAGTATATATGAGAAAATTTTTTTAAAAAAACCATATATATATATATAAAATACATACATTTATATATATATATATATGGCATTATTTTAAAGAGGTTTTTTTGACATGTAGGATGATGGAAAAAAATCTATCATTAATTTTTATGTAAATCATGGAAATAATCCTTCTTTATCACTTGTAATCAGAGGCCCAAAGGGACAGGGTCTTAGAGAAGTACTTAAATCCTGTATTAGTTTCTAGGGCTGCCATAACAAATTACCACAAACTGAATGGCTTGAAACAACAGAAATTTATTCTCTCACGGTTCTGGAGGCTAGAAGTCTGAAATCAAGGTGTTGGCAGGGCTATACTCCCTATGAAGGATCTAGGGGAGAAGGCTTCCTTTTCTCTTCCAGCTTCTGGTGGCCTCAGGTCTTCCTTGGTTTGTGGCAGCATAAATACAATTTCTGCTTCTGTTTTCAATTGGTCTTCTTTTCTCCATGTGTCTCTTTCAAATATCCCTCTACTCTTACAAGGACATCAGCCATTGCATCTAGGGCCTAGCCTAAATCCGGGATGATCTCATCTTGAGATCCTTAACGCATCTTATTTTCAAATAAGGTCACAATGACAAGTACTGGGAATTAGGACTTCAACACATCTTTGTTGGGGATGAAATTCAACTAGCTGCAAATCTCCAGGTGTAGAAAAGCCACAGGTTCCTCCCTGGCCTGCTGTCCGG
Source organism: Rhinolophus ferrumequinum (assembly GCF_004115265.2). Classification (NCBI taxonomy): domain Eukaryota; kingdom Metazoa; phylum Chordata; class Mammalia; order Chiroptera; family Rhinolophidae; genus Rhinolophus; species Rhinolophus ferrumequinum. Next base: position 39,769,172 of record NC_046289.1, on the reverse strand, counting down.
CACCCAGGATTCCTCTAGATATCCAAGGGGCTGGGCAAGATGGATTGTTTACTCTAAACAGAAACCAGGTCTCCACATCTGGAAGACACTAAAGACGTGGGCTCCTATTCTGAGATTCTCTTCCCCCCTTCCTCCTCTCTCCCTACAAGTATTTGTCAAGATCTTACCTTATGTCACTCTTCATTCTAGGGAACTGGGGATTTAACAGTAAGTAAAATGAAGTCATACCCTTGTTAAGCTAATATTCTATTGTGAAAACAAATTATAAACAAATAAAACCTAATATGTCAGATGATAAGGGCTAAGAAAAAAATATAGGAAAGGGATAGAGAATGAGGCAATATTAGACAAGGTCACAAGAAATGTCTCTGATGAGCAAAGACCTGAATGAGAGAAGGAGCCAGCCATGCTGTGAGCCGTGGCAGAAGGAACAAGTGAAAAGGTCTTGTGATTGTGATAAACAAATATGTTCATGAGTGCTCGATACTCTTCAATAGGTGGAGCTTTATTCTCCTGCCCTTGCATGTGGACTGAATTTGAAATAAATAGAATTGGCAGAACTGATGGCATGTTGCTTCTGAGGTTAGACTTTAAAAAGATTACAGCTTCCATTCTGGGTGCTCGTTCTGTCTTAGATCACTCTCCCTTGGGGATGCTAGCTGCCAGGAGAGCTACTCTATGCTCTACAGAGAGGCTCATGTGGCAAGAAACCGGGGGTGGTGTCTGGCCAGCAGCCAGGGAGGAAATGAGGTCCTTAGTCTAAAAATGCATGAGGACCTGAGGCCTGCCAACACCCTGGTGAATGAGCTTAGAAGTGGACCCTCCCCCAGCTGAGCCTTCAGATGAGGCTGTAGCCATGGCTGAAAGCTGGACTATAACCTCATCAGAGACCCTGAGTCAGGACCACCTGGCTAAACCACTCCTGGCTTTCTGACTCACAAAAACTGTGCGAAATAATATAGCCTTGATAGTTTAAGTTGCTAAGTGTTGGGATCATTTGTTATGCAGCAATATATAATTTATTTAGGCCCTGAGGCTGCAGCTTGCTTGCCAAGTTGGAGGAAGACTAAGGGGCCCAATGTGGCTGGAACAAAGGGAGCAGGAGGAGTATTGGTAAGTGATGAAGTCAGAGAGTAAATGGAGGACCAGCTCACGGAGAGTCTCGTGAACAACAGTAAAGACTCTGGTTTATAATCTGCATGAGGAGAAGATCCCGACTGTTGAGTTTTGAGTAGAGGAGTGACAGGGACGTGCTAAAAGGATTGACTTGATGAGACAGACTGCATGGGGGAGACCAAGTGGACGGCTAATGTCCTAGGAGATGGCTTGGATTAGAGGAGAGAACTTGGATTAAATAGGTAGTGTTGACAGTGCTGAGAGGTGACTGGACACCAGATGGATTCTGCTGGTGGGATCAGCCATAGAGAAAAGACTGGCACATTTCTGAAGAGGCTGGCCTGTATGCTAGAATTAGGAGAATTCTATTATGAAAATTCAGGGGGAAAAAATGAAGTAATAAAACTGGTTCCCAAAGCATCTGGCAGCTCTCTTCTCACTCCTCTTGGCTTCTTGGAGAGCCTCTTGTCCTCACACATACATCTTCCTGTTTTTCCTCTCCTCCTTTCTACCTACTAAAATCTCCTACTATGGAATCTATGGAACTTGTTCCCAGTAAGGTTTAAATAATTGATAAGACAAAAATCAATAGCATTTCTTTAACAGTAGCCATATACAAGTAGAAAATATATAATAGAAAAATATCTTTTACAGCAGCAACAAAAAACTATTAACAAAGAATACACTAGAATTTCATAAGGAAAAATTTTTAACTATTAAAGGACATAAAAGAAGATATGAATAAATAAAGAGGTATTCCATGTTCATGAATAGAATGGCTTAATATTATGAAAATACAGATTTTCTTTACTCTATAAATTAAATTCAACCTCTATCAAAATGGTAGCTTTTTTTGTTTTTTTGTTTTTTGAGAGACACTGAAAATTTACTTTAAAATGTATGTGGAAAAACAAGTCCATGATTTAGCTAAGTCTACTTAGAAAAAGAAAAGCAAAGAGGAGATATTTAAGAGATACCACTAAGCCATGATCATTTAAACATTATGACTCTGGTTCAAGAACAGACAAGATGGATAATTGGGACAGAATAATAGATGGCTCAGAGACAGAACCATGTTTCATTGGAACTTGGTCCCCACATATAAGTGTGGGAAAGGATGGACTGTTTACTAGATGGGAAAACTGGGTCACTATATTAAAAATAAAACTGAATCCCCACCTACTGCATAAACAAACATTGTCTCCAAATGGATGAAAGACTTATTCAAAGGTATCATGAAGCTAATAGAAAATATATAGATCATTGTGACCTATGTGTGGGAGAGGATTTCTTAAAATGCAAAAAGCACAAACCAAGAGATGAAACAAGGCTTGCTTGATATTGTTGAGGTCACCCTTCCTGCCCACTGCTGTAGCTGTGGAGTGCTGGGTCACCCATTGAGACACTTTTGTCTGGGCCAAATCAGTAGCATTTCGGAAGGGTCCACTCTGCCATTGGGTAAATTCACCCCGACTCAGGCATCCCTTACCAATCCCCAACTGAGACACTGTGCAGATGGGGCCCCATTTTTGTCACTTCCCAAAAACCCATAAAAGCTGCTTCTTTCCAGCTACCCAAGCTTGGGGGAAATGCCTAGCTCCAACGCCAGGCTCTAGCGTATTCTCCCCTAGACTCACTTAAATCAATCCTCCATGCCGGGCCTGAAGAGTAAAAGAAAACCCTGTTTTTCATGAGGATAAAAAGAATAGTAAGGACCACACAGACTCTTAGAATCAACGTCTGACATATTTAGCCCATATAACACAATGAGTAACTGAGGGGGAAAAAGCCCGATGTAACATTTTCTCCTGCCCTCCACCACCACAATGGGTTTTGAAAACGTAGAGGTCTTTACTCCATCCAGCCCTTCACTTATTGATTCAGGAGGCCATTCTGAGTTCAGTTTTTATACCTAGGGCATCCTAAGGGCCTTTGGAATGAGATTTGGAAATGAACATTGGAGTGTTTCATGCTTGGTACTAATTCTTAAGTTGCAGCTGCTATACTAAGATGTTGGACACAGAGAACCTAATCCCTGCCGCAAGCACCCCACACCCCGCAGTGGTCGGTGACTGACACGTAAAGAAATATGGCGGGGTGGTGAGTCTAAGGAGGCATGTACGAACATGATGTCAGAGGATGCCCCTGCTTCCTTGAATATGACAGTTACTACATGGCTGAGCTTTTCCCTGGGCAACGCTGTTGCTCTGCATTTTGAAGCTAATCATACTTTCTGACAGTTTAAAATCCTGGATGAATTACTAGAGTTCGTGAAGGTAATTAGAACAACTAGTTAATTATGAACATCCTTAGGATAAGTGATTGTAACCAACCCAATGTGGAAGTTACCAGAAAAGCTAAAATAAAAGACAAGATACATCTTCCACCCAACTAGGCCACATCTTTAATTCTGTACTAATTAGGAAGCTTACGACTGCAAGTAACAGAAAGTCTGACTCAGACTGACTTAAAAAATAAGGACATGTATTAACTCATATACTAGGAACTCCAAGACAAGACAGTCAATGATATCATCAACCACCCAGATGTTTTTCTGCTTCTTGTTGTCCATAGGATTCACTGAAGGCTGGTTCCACGTGTGTTCCCAATATGGCCGCCCATAGCAGTTTTGGCGACATGATTCATTTTCACATCCACAAAGGTGAGAGAGCACATAAGAGTCCTGATGGGCCAACTTAGTTTACACGACTGCCTCTGAACCAATAACTGTCACCAAACGGACTGTCACGTGCTGTTTGGCTCAAACCTCAGTTACTGAACCAAAAACTGCCAAAAGGGGGACAAGAAATTACTGACGTTGGTTTAGGTCAATCAGGGCACCTTCCTTGAGTGGGAATAGAAGAGATAGAGCCATGTCCCCCTGAATTTCCCTGAGGGTGTTGGATGCCCGAACAAAGTTTGGGTTCTGTTAGGAAGGAGGGAAAAGAGAACTATCCGGATATGGAGGGGGCAACCAAAAGTGACAACCACAAGCTCTGATCTACATACAATAATGAAGATTAAAAGAGGAATAATAAAAAAGGAAATGTATATGAATGAGCAGGAAAAAACAAATGGACAAGATAGAATAATATTGCTACCGAGCGATGGAAATTTTGAACATACCGAAACTGTGAAATACCATGTATAGCGGCTCCTTTGTACCTCCTGCTCCTCCTGTTTGAATGGCAGTGTCTCTAGCTGCTATCCTTTGCCAGTCCCACCACTGTATTTTCGGTACGAAGGCAGATGACTTGTCCCATTTGTTTCACAGGTCCATAGATGGAGATGGGCTGTGCTCCAACTGTTGAACTTAATTACCTGAGGAGGCTTAGCCTGGGAAGGACATGTATCATAGGGGGTCAGAGGGTGGTATAAATGATGCCTCTTCTGTACATTGGATAAGACTGTAACTTCCATCTTGCTAGTGGACTCTCTCCCTTGCTGACTTTGACGAAATGAGCTGCTATATGGAGAGGCCCAGGTAGCAGGGAATTGAGAGTGGCCTCCAGCTGACAGCCAGCAAGGAGTGGAGGCCCTTAATCTGACAACCTACAACAAACTGAATCCCGCCAACAGCCACATGAGCTTGGAAGCAAATCCTTCTCCAGTCAAGCCTCAGATGAGACCCTAGCCCCAGTGGACACTTTGACTGCAGCTTTGTGAAAGACCCTAAAACAGAGGGCCCAGGCAACCTGTGCCTAGATTCCCAAGCCACAGAAACAGCGAGGTAATAAATGTGTTATTTTGTCACCAAATTTGTGGTGATCTGTTATGCAGCAATCAATTACTACACAAATATCTGTGGATACTTAGTTTCTGATAAAGATAGCCTTTCAGCTTAATTGGAGGGGGGTGTAGAATTGGATTATTCAGTAAGTGGCATTGGAACAACTGGATAGCCATTTGGATAAGGACATAGATGGAGCCTTACATATGCTGCCAGTATGATGTATTCCAGCTGGATTAGATTTAAATGCTGAACACAAAACATTATGTCTTATAGTAGAAGATACAGGGGAAATGTTCATCATTTTAGGAAAAATACTATCTAAGTACTAAACTTTCTAGATGCCAAGAAGGAAAAGATAACCTTAACAGCATAAAACTAAACAGAATTCTATATGAAATAAACATTGTAAGTATGGAGGAAAGAAAAAGTAAACTGAAAAAATTCTTTCCTAGATATATATATATATTGAAAAAAGGCTATTTTTTTCTTAATATATAGAGTTCAATGAATCAGAACAAACAATGCAGTAGAGACTGGGCAGAGAACATAGTTCACACAACAGAAAATACCAGTGGCTCTCCATCACATGTAAAAATGCTCAGCCATACTTGTAATAGGAAGAAACCAAATTAAAATTACAATGAGATACCATTTTTTTAACCTGTCAATTAGCAAAGATAAGTAAGTTAGATAAACCCTGTGCTGAGGAATGGGGAAAGAAGCACTCTCATGCATGTGAGTATAAATTAGTATAATCTCTATGGAGGACAGGTTGGTAAAATATCTATCAAAATGTCAAAATATGACAGAGCAAACCAGTTCTAGAAATTTTAGCTACATATATACCTGCACATCCTATATGTTCAAAGAGATTCTCGGAAACACCATATGTAATAGGGAAAGGTTGAAAAATAACCCACCTGTGTATTACCAGGGTACTGTTTAAATATCTAGTTGAAATGAAAAAGTAAACAAGGGAGTTCTACTTGTACTGCTATGAAATAGTTTCCAACGTTGTTAAAAACAAAGAATGGAACATTGCATAATGTGTGTTACTGGTACAAAAATTTACATATGTCAGACATGTTTGAACATGCGAAGAGTACTTCCAGGAAAATACACAAGAAACAAGTAACAATGCTTGCTTCCAGGATGGAGAATAAGGTGGTCGGAGTGGGCAGAAGAGAGAGGGACACTTCTCATTTTCTAGATTTTCCAATATTTTGGGTGAACATTATAAATGTATCTTCTATTCATCGTTATAAATAAAAAAGTTAGAAGGAGGCTTCTGACACCAAATGCTCTCTGCAGGACTTACAGGGAGGGGTACTTCAGGCAGCAAGAAAGAGCCAGTGTATGAATGCCCCCTCTGTTGGCATAAAAGGAGAAACGCCCACTACATTTTTAAAGGGCATCTTAAAATAGTGTATTGCAACGCTCAGTGGTCTGAGTCCTTCATGATTGTAGGTTAGAGGCCTGTCAGGGATCAATTTCCAAGAGCCAACTTGCAATCTTCTATATTCCAGAAGGTGGCTTTTCCTGTGAAAATGTTTAGGATTTGGAGAATGTGGCTAGAAGAGCAAACAGTTCCATGCAAAGCAGGTGGGGACGCCTCAGAGGAGTGGTCCCCACACAGCTTTATCCTCATTTTTTTCTATGCTAATTCCAGCCAGTGCCACTGCTTCTCTTTCCTAGGTCCAGCCTTTGACAGGCGCTGCAGCTGCTGCGACTAACCCCTCCTCCCTCGTACCTTCTCTAAGTCTGGAACAGTCCTTGCTGGCACCTCTGCAGCTGTGACTCATCGCAAATACTTTGCATTCCGGGATGTTCTTCAGGGTTTGGGGTCTCCCCTGTGGCTTGAAGCATTAGGCAAGTTGAAAGCAAGTTGAAAAAGAGGCCCCACAGCTGCCAAAACATTACAAGGATGAGGAGAAAAATTATTAGGAAAACTGAAAAGGTTTTGTGCCGCCAGGACCTCAGCCAGCCGCTCCCTGGCTTGGGCCTGCTGGTAACTTGAGCAGGGCTGGGGGACGCCGGTCGCCGTGGAGGCCGAGTCAGGGTTGAGTCAGGGTTGTCGTAGGCCCAGCGAGGCCCATTCACACATCCGGAAGCACCACACGCCATCTGGAGACCATCTTCATCTGTCCTGGAAGGTCTGGTTGAAGCTACTTTGGAAAGCAGAAATGTGTGTCTCATCCACAAATGTTTGTTTCAAATATTAGTTTACCATCAAGTCACTGAAATTATTCTGTTAGCTTATTCCTTCCTCCCTACCACCTATTGCTGTACATACTTTGTTTATATTCAGGTCAATTAACATCTACTTTTAAAACAGTAGTGTTCTTTTTTTTTTCCTTAAAGCTGTGGAACCCATGGGGGGATCATTGCATAAATTATATAAATGCCTAACCACTATGCTGTACACCTGAAACTAATATAAAATAATACTGAATGTCAATTGTAACTGAAAAAAATAAATAATTAAAAAAAAAAGAGCTATGGAACAGAGCTATGTTGAAGATGTTGTGTAAAAGACAAATGCCAAACTGCCCAGGTTAATTAAACAGAGATGGATGGGAGCTGGGGAAGGAGAAAGCCCTGCCCACTCACCTTCACTTTCTTTTCTTCATTGCTCTTCTATGCGGTCTCCAATGGGGCATAATTTTAAAAATCTTTTAAATAAATTTTATCAAGGTAAATTTACATCAATATAATATCTCCATTTTAAGTGTACAGATTGATGAGTTTTGGCATATGTATATACCCATATAAGGCATAATTTGAAACACTGGCTTAGTAGATATGAACACAATAAAAATAAACGTACATTTTTAAAAGGGGGATCAACAGTATTAATATTCACCTATATTGTCCTAACCCCAATGGAGTGACGTCATCACATATTAAGGCTCCTTTACTATCAAACAAATAATACTATTCAATTTAGTTTCACTTGGATTCCATAGAAGAAAACAACTTGGATTTAATAGAAAAGAAAATTGAAGTGAAATGGAAAGAATTGCCCAATCTTCAATAAATTTTTCTTCTTTATAAGAAATATTAGTTCCTAAAAGATCTCTATAGGAAGAGATTTTGAAAATCATTATTTTTTTGAACCACATGTTTTAATTTCATACATTGATTGACCCTTTCTATAAAAGATAGGGATAATAACATTCGAATACAGTCTCTCCCATTTTCACATCTTCTCTCCCCAACTTTTATATTACTATTTTTACATTAATGAGTCTGTAACATTAACATTCTCTCTCTTCAGTGACAATCCAACAGTTTGTATTTGTCTACATTTAAATGGATTTGGTGTTCACCAAAAGCCCTTTATATGGCTTCGCTGTTCCTTTTTTTAAATTTTAATTCTTCTCTTAAATGCCAGGATATCATCAAGTAGTTTTTCTGAGAGAGGCTCATGAGTGCTGCATGATTCTTGTGTATTTGGGAAAGTCTGTTTTGCTTATACCAGAATGACAAGTTACTTATTTGGATAAGATATCCTTTAGTCATTGCTCCTGGCTTCTGACATTAAATTCTGAAGTCAGTCCATCATCTGAACATAATTTGAGATTGTTGGTCTCAACGCCTGAAGAATTCTTTCTTACTTTTGAATTTCGGTAGGTAGGCCAAGATGTCTCAGTATTGGATATTTCATGCTGAAGTTTTCTGAAACTCAACGTGTATTTTAACTCTGCAGAATTGCTTTCCTTTGTTTCAGGGATATTCTCTTGAATATTTTTGTTTAATTTGATGGGTTTACTATTTCAAGATTTGTGATTGTAGTACATAATCTTTAGTCTCCATTTACTTACCTACTTACTTAAATCTCTTAGTTTTTTTTTAAACTGCGTTTACTGTGATTACTTCAAACCTTTGCACCATGTTAGTTATTCAAGTTTTAGCTATTTCTACTCTGTTCCTTGCTATTTTTACTTTGTTAGTTTTGTAACTATGTTGTTTTCTCCTCATTTCCTTTCATCTCATTCTGCTTTTTACTTTTTCGTAATCACAAGGGATTTGAGCTTGTTTAATTCATGTCTTTTTTTTTTTTTTTTAAAGATTTTATTGGGGAAGGGGAACAGGACTTTATTGGGGAACAGTGTGTACTTCCAGGCCTTTTTTTCCAAGTTAAATTGCTATCCTTTCAATCTTAGTTGTGGAGTGTGCAGCTCAGCTCCAGGTCCAGTGCCATTTTTCTAGTTGCAGGGGGCGCAGCCCACCTTCCCTTGCGGGAATTGAACCGGCAACCTTGTGGTTGAGAGGACGCATTCCAACCAACTGAGCCATCTGGGAGCTCAGCGGCAGCTCAGCTCAAGGTGCCATGTTCAGTTTTAGTTGCAGGGGGCGCTGCCCACCATGCCTTGGGGGACTCCAGGAATTGAACTGGCAACCTTGTGGTTGAGAGCCCACTGGCCCATGTGGGAATCGAACCGGCAGCCTTAGGAGTTAGGAGCATGGAGCTCTAACTGCCTGAGCCCCCGGGCCGGCCCCTAACTCATGTTTTTAAAATGTTTTACGTTATAAAGCATTTGTAGGCTATTTCCTTAAATCTACGTTTATTCTAAGTTGAGCCCTGTATCTATAGTTTATGCTTTTTCTTCTTTGAATTGTTAAATAAGCAAGTATATTTGTGAAACTGCTTTGAATTTTTTTTTTCATTGCTTACATTCTATCTGGATTTTCTATGTTCTATTTGCTTTGAATCAGGGTTGTTTTTCCTCTATAAATTTCCAAAACCAGTTTGTTCTCTCTACACACAGTTTGAGGGCTGAAATGTTGTGTCTCACACTTTTCTGTTTGTGACCTGAGCTGATGGCAGTGGGTGGAGGAGACAGACATCAACTGAGGCACTACCTAGTCAGAATATTTGGGCTCTGCTTTTCTGAAATTTTGTTAAATATCCTGTACCAGTTTTCCTCCATCCAGTTGGAAGTTGTATTCTCTTCTTGTGCGCAAGGGGTGGGGATGAAGGGGAAGAATACATTAGAATTTTAAATTACTTAACAATCAAGATTAATCATTTCAACTGAGATTAAATAATTAGTAATGTGGATAGCTCAAGAGCCTTATTTGGTAATTAGTTATTAAAATTCCCGGCACTTGGTGAAGCCCCTTGGTAAATATATGTTTTGCTATTAAAAAAAACTATGCGTTCATTTCACTGAGCTTTGGGGTGTCCTTTTTTACCTGGATATCTCTAATAGCCCCTGTTTTTTAAATGTTAAAGATAATTTTTATATTAAATAATTTCAAACTTACAGGAAAATTGCAAGAATAGCTTTCTAAGCCATATGAGAGCAAACTGCCTTGGAGCTAACTTCCCTGAGGTGATAATAAAGGTTCCCCTTAAAAACAATTGTCTCCAATGAGTAAGGAAAACTAATTTCTTCTTTAATTATACTTAGTCTATCGAGACTACTCAAAAATAAATACAAAGAGAGAACATAATTAGGAAAAAAAATACTGTGAACTTAATATTTATTTCCCACAGTTCAATAGTTTACTTTTAATTCCCATTATCTTTGGGACATGAAAAATAGAAAATTTATCTTTTAAATCCTTGTTCTCTGATCTTATCATCTCCATACTTCTGGTGGTTACTGGACAGAACCTATTGACTAGAAAGATTGAAAGGTTTAATAGGTTGGTAGATAAGCCTACTGGTGGAGACAATAGTGTATCTAGATTTTTGCAAGGCATCTGCTAAAACCTTTCTTACGACCTGTTATTTAAGTGGTGGGATGAAGGTGTGTATACTGGGTGGTTAGGCAACTAGGAGAACTATAGCTGTTTGGACAACCATTTCCTGAAGATTAATGTAGGGTCCTCGAACCAGATGGAGCTTGGTTACAGTGCTTATTTCTGGCCATATGCTGTGCAATCCTTTGACTGAATCTGGAGAAACCCAAAGACTAGCTTAGAAAGTGTGTAGCAGCAGCAACTTGGAAATGAAAAATAACTACCTGAATGACAGAATCATTACTTGAAGGATATTATTCTCAAGTATGAACCCAAATTAACAAAATGAAAATTTACATGTCGTAGATATTTATTGTTTGGGTTGCCCAGTGTCCAAAAGCTTTTCCTTTTAGGGAGGAACCCTAAGATATTAATAGGGAAGCAGCCCTTTCCATTGTGGAGGTGAAAAAGGAGTTATCTCCCTGAGAGCATGAACAAAGGCAAAAGCTAAGCACAGACAATCAAATGCTGCCAACTGGGACTTTATATCCTGAGAGGGTGTTGACAAGGCTCAGGTCAATTAGGGATGCTTCAGAGTGGCTCCGCTGGGAGGAGAGTCTAGAAGGGTGAGGCATATATCCAATGACAGCAGAACGCAGCACAGGGGTTGGTAGGTATCCAGTGGTGGTGATGCCAGTGGTGTGGCGGTGAGTGCCTTGCTGGCAAGAGGCACGTCCTGAGCAGCCTGTTCCTGTGGTGACAGCTCATCTTGGCCTTGCCTCCCTTGGGTTCTATCTGATCCATTTCCACCTATCTTTGATTCTAGAAGCTACCCGATACCGATCTAGTACATTCCATTTCTGCTTAAGGAACCGTAGTTGGTTTCTGTTATTTACAATCAAGAACTTTGACAAACATAATATATCTGAGTTTAGGATTCAAAATCAAGTGAGAAGACCTGGATATTGGCAATTAATGTCAAAAAGAATTAGGAATTTTGGTGCACTGTGATGGAATGGGTGTCAGTAAAGTGGCTACAGCGGGCAGGACAAAGTTCAGAGGCCTACTTCTTCATTCTTCTGCTCTTCTTAACTACAGTGCAGCATATTTTACTGGTCAAAGGGTTTTATTTTAAGGCAGACAGGGACAAATTAAAATGTGTACAGTTGGAGTTAAGTTACCACTGCGATAATATCATGAAGATGTAATGGTACAAAGACAGATGCAAAATGGCCTTAAAAATAAAACAATGTCCCCCACACAAGTACTTGGCTCTGTGTATGAGAGAAAATGAGAGCTGAGACTTTTCTTAGGGGACAAGGATGAGGAATGAGTGTTGTCTAGACACTAACTTCTATCACTAGGAGAATGAGCCTGGAGGGACCATTTCCTGGGCTCCAACCAGACTAGAAAACACTTTCCTCTTGGGGGCACTTATTCATGGCGTGCAGATATTTTCTTCCCCAACAGTCTTCATAAACTAACTGACTAGTTGTACCAGAGACTCCAGATGACTCATATTTCTAGCATGGAAGATACACAAGATCTAAATTTACTGAATGTTCCAAAGGTATACTATTGTATTCTTGCTTTGCCTGCTGGTTTCCAATGTGTTCAAATGAGCAATAAGCCCAAAACCCTATTCTTTCCTTGCAACTTCATAATAAATCTAAGATCAGTTCTAGCATCAGTGTCTCTAAGGATAATGTTCGTTATTTTGCATTAACTTTTTCAAGTAAGAAATAATATATGTATCTTACATTTATTATGCATATATTACTTGCGTATTTCTTGCAACTTCTATGTGGTATGCAAGAATTGAAATAATTGAGGATATTTTGTATTTGTGAGAAATCAAAATCTCTGAAGGTAATTAAACTCCTTTGCTAGCGTGTATGTAAACTGGTTCTACCACTTTCAGAATCCACTGGCATTGAGAATTGAGAAAAATAGGGAAACGGAGCCCTCTCCATCTTTAACTCTCCTTGGCAGAGCATGCAGGACCAAGGTTTCTCCGTGGGAAATACAATCTGGGAATTCAATACTGGCAGAAATTAGAGAGTCAAACAAGAGCTTCATTCAGGCTCATGAGAGCTTCTACAAACAATACTGCTGTGAGGATCCTTCTACTAAGCATGCATATTAATTAGCTTAACTTCGTTTCTTGTTTTTATAGTTATGACAAATGATCGTGTTAAGCCATTCGCCCTTCTCCCTGTCCAGTCTTGTGACACATATTTCTGCATAGTCGGATTGAAGCTGGTAGAACAATCTGTACCAACAGAGCAGGCTATCAGCAACTTGGGAGGTGGGTGGGAACAGTGGAGAGAGGGCAGCTTGAGTTATTGAGTTTTCTCTCTCCAGCACCGAGGACAGTCTCAAGCACAAAGTAGAAGGCTATTGCATTGAATTGAATTAAAAGGAATGGAACTAACTGGCTCCTAATATCAAAACGACACATAAACAAGGAATACTTGCTAGGTTTCCAAAGAAGTAAGTTAATAGATAAAGCAGAGAGAGAAGCTGGGGATGTATTTTTTTTTTTTTTTGATCTTCATATTATAGCTTGATCCATTGTATAATAATTTATTAAGAAATAAGGGAACAGAGGAAGGTAACTTAAAGAAAGTCAATAAAAACAGCATCTTTTTTACTCCTATCTTCACATTAGGTTTGTTGTTTAGGGAAAATGAATTGTCAACAATTCCAAAATCAAAAGCCACAAGGCAGTTAAATTTACAATTCAATTTACCTAAAAGAAAAAAAAAGGAATTAAGGACTTCATTCCATTTTTCCTCATTAAAATTTAATTTTCCCTCTTTAAAAAAATAACAAAATTAATCATTAATACAATTTTTTTAATGGAGAAAGCATACATACTAAAAATAGGAAATAGAAATGGATTAATAACCACTGACACGGGAAATTAAGACTTCTAAAAGCTGATTTTGCTCAGTTCTGTGCAAATAAAAAATTTTAAATGCACGATTTTCTAGTCAAATATTAATTGCCAATGTCATCCCTTGATGACATAGACAATCAAAACATAGTGATTACTATGAGAGAAATGTGGAAATTTGTCAACCTCCCTACGAGAAATAAACAAGTAAATAATGCCTTAGTCACAGATGATTTTACTAGTGAATTCGACCAACTTTTAAGTAATAGATGACAGCAAATGTTCTAGAAGTATATAGAAAAGAAGAAAAACCTCCAGGCCCTTATAATGAAGCCAGACAATAACTGATACCAAAACTCGACAAAAGTAACACAAAACATAAACCACAGACCAAAAGCAATTATAAATATCAATACACAGACTCCAAAGAATATACTAGCAAACAGATTCAACATCATATTAAAAGACTAGCACACCTTGATAAAGATTCTTATAAGTAATTCAAAGAAGATCCCATCTTAGGAAATATATCTATATAATTCACCATGTTAGTGTTTAAAAAGAGAAAAATCATACAATCATCTCCATAAATGCTGAAAACCATTTGAAAATTTCAACCATTCTTGATGAAAATGCTTAATAAAATAGATATAATCATGTTATATCACATTTGTATGCTATAACCAGAGCATCTATGCTGTGTAGGGAAATACCAGGAAGTCTGCCCTAAGCATTATAATAACCAACCACCACCATCCTGGAGGTAATAGCTTACACAGACAACAGAAATAAATGAGGTATAAAATTAGATTGTAAAAATAGAGTCAAGACTAATCATTATTTATAGATAATAATACACCTGAAAAACTCAAGAAAATCACCTGAAAAAGTATGACAAACATCATGAGTATTTACTAAGGTAATTATAAACAAAATACATATAAAAAATCATTAGCATTCATATTAGGAAAGCTATGTGATTGCCAATGTTTAACCTTTTTTGACTTACAGAAATGGCAATTTCATATGGGTCAGCTTAACATACAAATAACAACCAATGAGAAAACATAATGGGGAAAAGGGGCCATATGTAATTGTCACAAAAAAGACAAAATACTTCAGGATAAATTTTAAAATGTTCACAATTTATACAAAAAAAACTTTCAAAAACTCTAAAGGACACAAAATAAAACTTGAATGGAAAAGCATATTTTCTTAGATAGGAGGCTTCATTATCAAATAAAGATGTCTGTTTCCTTTCAATTAATTTAGAAATTTAACATAATCTCAATGTAAGCACCAAGATAAATTTTTTAGAAGTAGAAAAACTGACTTTAAAGTTCTTATTGGAAAAACAAAAAAAAAAATCCTTCAAAGTAATAGCCAAGAACTTTACTTAAAAAAAAGGTGAATGAGGGAAAATCAGCCCTACAAGATAGCATAACATTCCAGAACTGCATCTAAACAGTGTGCTTTGTGAATGAAGTCAATGGAATAGATTCCAGAATCCAGAAAGAGACTTATACATGAAGAATTTTAGCATGATAAAAGTGGTACTTTAATTAAAATAGGAAAAGGATTGGTTATTCAATAAAAAAATGTTTGGACAGTAAACAGAGTATGTGAAAAAAATACTTCGTTCTACATACCAAAATACATTTGAAATAGATCAACAGATTTAAATGTAAACAATAATTCATAACTGTATTAGGAAAAAAACATGGAAAGATTTCTATGAGTAAATGCGTAGGAAGTTCTTTGGAGAAAGAATATAATAAGTTCTTTGGAGGAAGCAAGTATTTTTAAAAAATCTCAGGAAAAATTAGAGGTCTTAAGAAGTCTGATTGGGGACTGGGAAATGGAAACCAAGCAGCCTTCTGTCAAGTTTGCTGCCTACATAAAGAGTTGGAGACTGGGTTAGCTTAAACCTCTGAAAGTTTACTTAGAGGAAAGAGTGGGGGATTCCAAGCACTATGTGCCTGCTTAATGCTGTTGACATGTAACTATTGCCTATTTCACAATCTCATCGTGCAGGTCTAGAGTGGCGAGAGGTAGAACCCAGATGTCAGCTGGATTACCTTCTCCTTTGAAATTCAAAGGAAATTAGCTTGCGCTCTTGTGTCCCTCCTCAGGGAAATTCGGGAAGTTTATTCATTTCCTAATCACCTCAGGATTTGGAGAATTAATTCGATTTAGCAACTGTTTTGCCTCATCAGGTGCTGTTACTGTTTTATACTGCTTTGTCCCAAGGGAGGAATATCAGCCCTTTCCCCCTCGTTCCCCTTAAATTATCACGCACACAGGCATTTATGTGGGCAGCAAACTTTACAGAAGGTTGCTTGGTTTCCATTTCCCTTCGAGACCCTTTTCACATCTTCCTACCTTAAACTTACCTGGGCTCCAAGGTTCTCTCCTCATCAGCTCAGTTCTCTTTTTATACAGAACTACTTTGATCTTTTCCAGGCTTGCCTTTGCATATCCCAGAACTCATTATTAGCATGGTTGTCACAAACAGTGGATCATCTAAGGGAATGTGAACCTTGAGGCTGCAAGAAGTGCAGGTAAAGACTTCTTTTTGGCCTTTGAGTGAAGTTGGGAGCACATATTTCCCCAGTGACAGAAATCATTATTCCATTGTCCTTAGAAGGCAGAAGTGGCTACAGTTTGATCTTACATACTTGACTTCTTCTCTATCAGAGAAAGAACCAGATTTCCTAGGCATCTGGGTCACATTTCCCCCCTTGCCTAACATTATTCACTACATGAAAGAAACAAACAATTCAAAGGTGAAGCAAAACAAAACAAAACAACAAATTCATTATGTAGTTCCTAGGACCTTGAGAAAGTGCTTGACCTAAATCCTTTTGAACACATTTATATACTATTTGTAAATGTTTGGACCACTCAAAAGCTAGGATTCACCAGCACGTGGTACGACTTTAAAAGTTAGTTAGGTTATTAGATTGACTTACAGCCATGTCTGGGCCAACACTTCAGTTACTGAAGTTTTTTCAGAGGACTAGGACTGGTATAAGAATCCTACTTTTAAAGATTCTGATCCTGTATTTCTCTCATGTCTAGATAAGACATTTCTTTCCTATTTCTTACAGATAACAATCTCCCTATATTTTATATTGCTCAGTAATCTCAAAAGAATAAGGAACATTTACATTTCACTGTAGTTAAACTATGATATGTACATTTATCAGTGTTGTTTATTGTTTCTTATTAAAAACAAACCACACTTTGGACTGGTAATTCATGCACACAATTAAAAATTCAGAAGGCACAAAACACTATATAGCTAAAAGTGAGTCTCCCTCCCCATTTCTGTCTCTCTGTTATCTAACTTTCATTTGCAAAAACAACTTGAGGATTAGTTTCTTATCTTTCATAGGTATTTTATTCTACCCCCATGCCCACAATAATACACATTCTCTGTACTCTACATTCTATATGCTACACCTACTGTTCTGCATTTTGGTTTTCACTTAATCATATAGCTTGGGGATTGTTCTATACTTGTACCTATAGATCCGCCTTATCTTTATTTTTTTTTTAATCTTTAAGTTGCACATCATTCCACTTTACAGAGGTAACATTGTTTAATTATTCCCAATCAATGCCTATTTACATTGCTTATAATCTTTTGCTGTCACCATTTTTTTTTTCATTTTAACAGTTTTTAATGAAAGCTGTATATAAGATTACTTTATTCCTGCATCTTCTCAACTGTTTCTTCCTTATATTTGCCCTTTTCCTTTCCCACTTGGCGAGATTTGGCTTTCCGTTTAAGGATCTTTTGTCCAGCTTTAGTCTGGTGATAACCACCTAGCTGGGGTGAATGCCCACATGAGCTGTCGTGCCATTAACCTTCTGCCGCTGCACTCGTTCAATGTAGATGACATACTTCTTTCTGTAAACCTGGACTACTTTGCCAATTTGCTGCCCTTTGTAACGTCCTCGGACAACCTGAACTTCATCATCCTTTCGGATGGGCATGGATCGAACATTGTACTTCTGTCTCAGCTCTTTGGAAAGAGGAGAAGACATAATCTTCCTGCGAATGTGGGAAGGTGCATTGAAATGTCTTTTACAGTTCTTGCTCCGGTCAGAAGTCACAAAGGGGTTGAACTTCATTTTGGCCACTGGCGCTTCAGTGATGGCCACAGAAGGGAAGAGCTGCTGTCACCACTTCTGCAATGAATTACTTTATATGTAGATCATTTTGCATGTGTGAGAATACCTGAAGGATAAATTTGTAAAAGCAGAATTGCTGAGTTAAAGGGTATGGGCATTTTAAATTTTGATAGCTATTGCCAAATTGCCCTCCAAAGGGGGTTGTTCCTATTCGTGTTTTCACTAGCAGACATTTGAGAGTAACTGTTTCTTAGTATCCTGACCAACAGAGCCTGTTATCAAGCTTTTTGAATTTTGTCAATCTTATAGGTGAAAAGTGGTCTCATATTTTCAATTTAGAATCTTCTCACTGAATGATTTAAAATGTCATTATCATATACTAAATTCGTTCCCTTGATGCATTTCTAGGTTTGTTTGTTTTTAGTTTATTCCATTGGTCTCTCTTCATGAACTATTACTATAATGTTTTGATCACAGCAGCTTTGTGCTATGTTTTATTCTGTAGTAGGTCTAATCACTCTTATTACTCTTCTTTCCCTAAGAAATTTCCTGGCTATTCTTGTTTTCCTTTATGAATTTGAGAACGAGTTTGTCTGGCTTCAAAAAATCCTGTTGCATTTTTTTTGAGATTGCATCACATTAATAGATTATTTAGGGATGGTCTTACTCATTTGTTAAAGCTTCTCATTCATTGAAGGCTTACCATTTCTTGTCCATATCTTTTGAGTCATGTCTTCGTTCAGCTTGTAACCACCACATCTTAAATCAAATGGTTTCTTATTACTCACAGCATCTTTAGAAACAGGGAAAATAGAAGATAAGGGATTAGTTTAAGAGTATATCTGATAGAAAGTCCTAATCCAGTTTTATATCTATTGTAGGTGGTAATGCCTCACCAGATTTTACGCAAATTCAAAAACAAAACAAAATTTTCTACCAAGGATTAAATTTTCTGGTAGCAAAAAGCTAGCAATATGCAAACACAATTCTGCAGTGTCTTTCGTGCATCATGAACTGTGGCCAAGCACTGTGGAATGCATTTTGATCATAGAGTAACAATCTCAAAAGAATTTTGAAACCAGAGTTGGCTTGAATGATGTACAATGACACCCAAGATCTTGGCCTATTTCCCAGATTTTCCCTTTTTGGTTTTCTAGCAAGTTTGGTCATGCCTGGGAATTTGCTGAATATGGTACTTGGACCAGTGACTTCCTAAATGTGACATTGGGATCAATGGCATTTGTCTGCCCAGGGGTTTTAGGACAATAATTTTTAGATATACTGCAGTTCTCTACTGAACTGGTGTTCAGAAAGCCCTGGCACAAGGCTGCAAACAGAAAGGGAAGTTGGTGAATTGATATGGAAGGTAAAGATCTGGAGAGGGAATGTTCTATTGTGAATATTGAGTTACATACCTGGGCACATTGGCATTACAGCTGGAGTATTGTCAAGTCTTTAGGTAAATACCTCATGGATTTATAAGCTATCTTTATGCCACCGGTGACAAACGGCCACTCACTAAAGGTAAACAGTTGATTATCTGCAGCAACCAGGGCACTTCCTGCCATCACCCTAGTTCAGCGAACATGGGAGAGTGGAGAAAGAGCCTGCATTAGTGACTGAATGACTTAGGACACAAACATGTGTTGACATGTATGTTGACAAGTATGAGCGTACTTTTGAATTACATTTCCAAAACAAATATTGTTTTTATCATTTTGTTATAGTCAACACTTTTCTCCTCAATGCCACGTGTAACTGAGAGCCAACTTACGTAAAATATTTTTTAAAATGCATAGCAGCATGATATACATACCTAGGTAACGTCTGAGGTTTTTGCCACCACATGAATGAGAACATTCTTTAGCTTGTTCCCCTGCAACAAAAAGACTACTGTGTTCTAAACTAGAATGTTATGCAAGAATCTCAATAGCATAGTTTACTGAATGCTCAGCCTGTTTAGTGACATACCAAAAAGTAGGACAAAGGCTAAAAGCAAAAATGTGGGGCAAGTTTTAAGCAATGAAGTGAGAGGCATACGGATGATGAAATATTTAATTATCCAGGCAAAGACCAGGTTGTAGAATGTAGCTAGTAAAAGTATAAAGATGAGCTGTGAATGGGAGAGCTGTTTGATTCAGTGATCTCACTGGTTTGTGGAGCCAAAATCATGAAATTAGACCTCTCTGAACAGAGTGGTGATGGTATAATGGTGCCAATATCACTTGCCTTTTATTCCCACTATAATGGCAACACCTTATAATGGCAACACTCATGTATAAACTTTAACTATTTATAAATGAGACATTAATGAAAGGTCAGGCAAAATGGGCAAAAGAAAATTGATACAGTAAATTAGGCAGATGACATATAAAGTTAGGAAAGTATTTTCGAATCTAGAAAAATGACTTAACACAAATTTCATGGTTCTCCCTATATTAACAGGTTTTGTCTCAACCAAATCATATGAGGAATACTTTTTACAAACATGACTGTGCCCCCGAGTCTTAAAATTTGCAAATTCCATGGTTACAGGACTCAACAAATCTCAGATAAGTGGAACTCTGAGTCTAACATGCCTCTTGGAGAAATGTAAATGATTTAAACTAAAGGGAATTCTAGTTTCTTTTGATGATGATTTTCATTTCCTTAGGGAACTCTGTACAGCTGAGAACATATATATATATATATATATATATATATATATATATATATATATATATATATATATGTAATATATATAAATTATTCTAGAGAACTGTCTGAAAGATTTCACGGTTTCAAATCTGGAAAAGACTTCACACCATTAAAAATGTGGTGCCAGGGTGATTATGAGAGCTTACAATTCGGGATATTTTCAGCCTTCTTACACCTAGGGAAGGTGGATTGACCATTCCCAGGACCATTTTAACACTGGGTAAGACTGTTTAGCTGCTGTTTGTACTGAAAGGCATACACGTTAGAGTACACTCATTGGGCAACTCATTGTCAAGACATCAGCCATTCTGCTCATAGCCCTGAAGGAAGCAAAGCAGGATGTGATCACCTTGGTTTATTCTTCTCATGAAATATGCTCATTTCTATCCCACTTGCAAGCACTGTGTTGTTTTTACCAGCACTCAAGACCATACCAGGGGAGTAACCTAGAATTTTGACTGAGTTACAATTCTCAGGCCTCTACCTACAGACATGTATGTGGAGTCTGGTCCTGAGGCCCACCTAGAACAGATTTTGCTGGGGGAGGCAGCAGAGCACAGGTTTCAGCATGCACCCAGGGCCGCTCCACCATCATCTTGTAGCTGTGCGACCAGGGTCTGTTTACCTAAACCTTTCTGTGTTGCTTGGTTTCCTTGTTGAAAAATAAGGCCTAACAACAGTATTTACCAGATGGGGGTACTGTCCCCATTAAATGAGGGAATACATCTGAAGCATCTAGAATAGTGCTGGATAAATAGCATATTAACATGTTAACAATGATTTTAATAAAAGCCTCACGATTGAGGATTTAATAAATTGGGCAAACTAGTAAGCGTCCACCCTTATGTATATAGATGTATCTTTAAATCGTTTTCCAGTTGAGAGGGGAAAAAATGAGCAAAGAAACCTTTGAAACAGGTGGTAGTAGCAAATCTTTACAACTGTATGTCCAGTTGAGTCAAATTCCCAGGCTTTGATGCGTCAGAAACAAGTGTTCTCCAACTTGGCATTACTATGAGGAGCCGGCTCAGACAGCCCCAACAAAAGATGCCACCTCAGTCACTCCGGCACCTGAGCAACCTTACCTCCCAGACCCGCCTTTTCCCTGCGCTGTGCTGTGGTATCCTTTTCCCACTGAAGTCATTTTTACTACAACACCCGGTCAGTGAACCATCAGAGGCAAAAGTTTTGTGTAAGGACTAAACTTTGGGAGCATTTATATATAGGTACAAACTGGTGGTCTTTAGCCTCCAAAAAAATTGCGGCCCCAAAGCTAATAGCTATTTGAAACTTAGAGTACATTCCCTCCTTTATAAACAAATCACAGGAAAAAGTTACAGTGTCCCTCACAAAAGCAAATTAGTTAACCAACTATCATTTCCCATGAACCCCATCTTTTTATCCTTTGCGTGTTTTCCCTTCCATTATGTTTCAGTTGCAGAGAGGGTAAATCATAAATTACTGTCTGCTATAGAAAGAAAATAGTCTGCAGCTGGGTGGAATTGGAAAAGCAATATGAATGCAGTGATCACTGATTTCAAAATACTTTTAAGTAAAAGTTCAGTAAATGGGGGAAAAAAGAGAACAAATTCTAGGGTCAGGGGACAGTACATGCAAAGGTAGAGAGGTGTGAACATGCACTGTTACGTTTAGGGAACAGCATACGGCAAGAAGGCTACTTCTTGGTCTCTGTGTAGGCACTACCACTGAATTGTGTGCAGCACAAGCTGGAGAGTGCCTGTGATTATAAATATCTAGTTAGGCATTTTTGTTTGGCACAGGTTAATACAATAATCAATCTTTTAAAAATAGTATACTCAAGTTCTATTTTCAAGTTCATCCTGATATATGCTTCACACTTGTCTGCTGCATCCGAAGAGCTATTAATTTTGCTTTGTTCGGTTGTGGAAAAAGCAAGGTACCTTTTGTCCAAGCCTTTTGGTTCTAGATGGGATTTGCCTTCTCTCATGGTTTTTCCCAATTCAGCAGTTCTGATGAATTTTAGTCACATAATTTTCCTACTAGAATGCAAATTCCACGAAAGCAATCATTTTTATATTATTAAATTCATGGTTATTCTTAGCACTTAGAATCACATAACAGTCCAGATATAATTAAACACATGTAAGCACTTACTAGGACGTAGTGCCCCATGGAGGGTCCAATGATGATTAAGGTATGCAACCTCTGAAGAGCTTGCAAACAAGTCGGAATGAGACCTGTTATCAAACCTCAAATCAAAGCAAAATGAATCCAGTGCTATTAAGGTGAACATTGTTAACGGGGGGTGCTATGGACTATGTCTCCCCAAATTTTAATGTTCAGACCTAATCACCAATATGATAAGTGTTTGGAGGTGGGGTCTTTGGGAGGTGCTTAGGTCATGAGAGTGGAGCCCTCATGAGTGGGATTAGCGCCCTTATAAAAGGGACCCCAGAGATCCCTTGTCCCTTCTGCCATGTGAGGAGATGACAGTCAGTGAGAAAGTGGGCTCTAACCTGACACTGACTCTGCTGGTGTCATGATATTGGTGCCATCTTCCAGAACAGTGAGAAATGTTGTTTATAAGCCACCCAGTGGCGCTTTTTTTTTTTTTGGTGATAGCAGCCCAAATGGTCCATGACAATAGGCTCACAACCATTTATTAATTTCAACCAGATGAATGAAGAAAGACTTCACAAGACATTGTCCTCTAAGTCAGAATTTCCACTAGGGATATGGAGGTTTTTTTTGGTGAAATGATTACTAACTTGAACTCTTTTGGATTCAAGAGACAGAAACCCATCTCAAAATAGCTTAAGCAAATAAAAGGAAAGGGTAACTGGGCAATCGGGGGGGTGGGGTGTTTGCTCCAGCTCTCCAGGAACTCTTGCCCTGTCTATGTGTGTCTGCTTCCTTCTTCCTATGGCTCCATGCTCGTATCACACCATGTGCCACTGCACTGTATTTCATAGCCATAGAAGGCTGTCTGTATTTCAGGGCCAGCAAATAGAATCTTATGGAAGGCCTCTGCTTGGTCTGGTTTGGGTCATGTGCCTATCTCTGGGCCAATCACTGTGACTCACGGCGGCGGGGGGGGGGGGGCAATATGGTCTGACCTGAGTCATGACCCCTCACCCGGCCATGGTATAGACGTGCTGTGATTGAGTTGGGTTACTAGACACTTATGCAAAGCAGAAAATAATTTTCACCCGGGGTGGGGAAGGTTGCAAGAAGACTTTTATAGGATTGGCAACCCTATTAGAACCATATGGAGTGGGCTGGGCTCGGGCAGTACTTCATAAGGAGATGGGGGCAGAGGGGGAAGATCCAAGAGGAGAAATATGATGTTGGGCAGACAAAAACAACAGGTAGCCACTACAGTAACTGAAATGAGTGCATTCTTAGGTGAGTGGCTTGCAGTTTGCACTCTGCTGAAGATGTGCAGTGGGAGATCAGGCAGGCGACGGTTGGGCTAGGTTGTGGGGAAGCGCCAGTGATAAATGGAGCTGCCCAAGAGCTTCAGCTGAAGGAATGCTGTGATCAGACCTGTCACCCTATCCCCTCGCTCTGAAACAGCCTCTGGGTTAACTTTTCTGAAATGTCTAAGCTGTCAGACTATCATGATCACGCACCAAGTCTCTTTCCTCCCCCACGTTTGCCTTTTCTTTCTCCAGCCCACACTGTCCCACCTCAATTCTACTTACCATCCCTCTATCCTGGCCATTGATTCCCAATCTCATGTCAATACCGCTCCAGGGAATTACTTTTGTCCAGCACTGAAATTCCTGGATTCTTACAACATACATCTAAAATCCGACTTTTCAGTCAGTCTAGCACCAATCAAAGGGTGGGGGAAGGGGAAGTTAATTGGAAATGTAGTTGTCTCAATCTGCATGGGTTAATTTTCTGCAAGTTATCCCATATTCAGATTAGCCTGAAAGCTTGAGAACTATGGTCAAGCTTTTGAACCCTGGACTGACAAATTGTCAATGGATTGTATTCCGTAAGAGCAGAATATACCAATATACCAATCTTTTCCTGTACATGTACTTTATCCTCTGACGTTCTTGAGGGAGCCAGTGTGCCACTGTGGTCACCAACCCTAATCGGAGGTAGTGTGGTGGCCGTAGTTCACGAATTATCTTTCATAAACTTTTGGGGAGGGTGTCCATAAACTGTCCAGGATCAGGATTATGTTCCCGAGAATGCTTAAAACAGCCTCTTCTTCGAGGCTGTTTAATATAAGGCACAATTACCTGCTCTGAATGGATCACTTTAGCTAAAGAAACACAGTGTAATCCAGGAAAAAATGACATTTGCCTCTCACTGCCTTGCAATTATTCAGTACGCATGCACTAGCTCCAACTGGGGAAAAAATCAAAAATGGACAATTCTAAAATGAGTTATATTTGCCATCCAAACTGATCAATGCAGAGACAAACAGGTTTAAGGCTTCAGTAAAATGAAAGCTTGAGAAAATGAACCTGCCTTGACTACTGAAAATGAAAGATAACAAGGCAAGGAAACAGAAAAGGCCACCTTCTTAGCTGTTACCACAGTCACCGACGGCATTTCGTACTGTTAGGGAGAGTGAACATAAGAACAGGTCATAGAGACTGAAAAAAGAAAACATCTTAAGGGTCTCAGGAGACTCACAGTGCTGGCTGCTTCTAAGAAATGTACCTAAGAGCAAAAAGCAAAAAAACTCCCTAGACTCTTACTGGCAGAGTTTGGATTTATTACGACTGCCTTAGAACCAGAAAATACTTATACCTTTGTAACGCAAAGCTCACAGGGAATCAAGTTATTTTCAGAGATCACGCAGAGATGGTAGCGGGTGTGGGTGCAGTCACGGGAAGCTCGGAATGATGCTCACAGATATTTGATGTCTTCCAGGAGAAAGCAGTAAAGGTGAAGGACTAATATACTTGTTTTTCGTCTTACTCCAACAGAAGACCAGATGTAACCTTCCTAAAGAATAGCTTCCCAACATATCCTGACAACTATGTTGGGCGGGGAGGAAGCGAGTTGCACCCTGTCACGTATAAATGAAAAACCATAAGGTAACAGACAATACTAACCACACTCCCACCCTTATTCAAACACAAAGGCAGAGGAAAAGTTCATGCTAATGACCTGTCAAGAGACTATTTTTGGGGAAAACACACACACACACGCACGTGTATACACACCCAGCAGCAAAAACTCTTCTATTCTCCAAAAAGTATAGTACTTAGATTTTAAAATTTCTATTAGTTAACCTATGTTGGAGCAGTTTTAAAAGGGACCTACTTCTCATGAATTGACAAGGCCAACATATCAACACTATGAAAAAAAATATTAAACATTTCACCCTGTGCAACTTGTTTCCCTACCAAGTTCGCATTTGTCACCAGAATGGAAAATGAACATGTTTCCTAGGTATTGTTTTTTAAATTAATTTACTTTTTCATTCTTTTGCTTTTCTTTTTCCTGGGTATTTTGAATCTGAGACATGAAGTTTGGTCAGACCCGGGAGGGCGCTCTTTCATGAGGACCTGGGAACAAAGACCAACTGGGGAACTCAAGCCTAGAGATGTTTGTTAAGAGCTTGCAGGTTACAAGAGAAAGAGAAAGCATCTGGTTCCACAAGAGGGCTGGGGAAAGGAAATGGGCAGTGTGGTATGAAACATAGCTGAGAATTGGGGCTTGTTTCTAATTCTGACTGTCACTGGCTGGCCATGTGCTCTTCCAGGGGGAACAGTCACTTGTGAAATACAGCAATCACATGAAGGGATAAATCTCTGAAAAATGAAGGAATTAAATGTGATCAGCATTTCTCTAAGTGGACTCCAATAAAAAAAGTCTGGTTAAATACGTTTGGAAAATCTCCAGAATCACATTGCATTTAGTGTATCAAAGGCTCCCAAAGTCCTGCCATAATCTTTTAAATTTGGAATTTCCCAAACTTATTTTTTTAGGTGACATCTGCAGAACATGCTTTGGAAAATGATCTTTATACCCCTTCCAACTCTAAACTACCACTTCCCTCCTTTTCTGCTGTGTATTTAGTCTGTCATCCAATCTTTGGGCTGAACCTAATATACTGCCCCTCACTTTATGTTTCATGACCTTTATGCTATTATTTAAATGCTCACATGCAACTAAAAGGGGTTGGACAAGATGATCTCTAAAATATGTACAATGAAATTTTAGGATTCTTTGAAAATTATTACAAATATCCACGAAAGTCTGAAATAGGACATATGTAACCCAGGCTATCACAATCACAGCACTAATGTTTACTAAATGAGACCTTAGAGATGAAATTCTATATCCTGCCGTTCTGTATACTGCTCTAAGCTCAATACTATAAATATTTCCTTGGCAACTTTCTTTTGACTAAATGCAAAAGGAGAATGTAGGAGATGACATGCGAGTTCCCCAGACCCATCCTAGAGGTAACAGAGTTAAGAGTTCAGTGGGGATGTTTCCTGCCACATGTGCTCTTTGCAGATACAGCAAAATCTTTTATGTAGGTAAATTATAAAATGTTAGGGAACTATATGTATTGCGCATACCTAACCACAAAAATATTTAATGCATGTATTTCAAATTCAACCAGAGTTACCATCCCATTCCTGGCCGAGGCTTAGGCCCAGGGATAAGAGCAAAATATGGGTAAGAGACAACTTGAGACTAACCACAGAAGTCAACTATCCAACATACACATCGATTACAGTCAAATTTTAGTCCTTTCTCCGGTGTTTGATTGCTGCATCCTCCTTTCAGTTCTGCCTTCTTTTAACATCACTGTTTCTTCTTTAGCCCAATTTCCATGCTAACAAGACTATTCAAAAACAATTGTAAGACATCCACTCAAATTAGTCTTCTCAATTGTCCAAATGCCTTCCTTATTAGCAGCTGAGAAGACAGAAATATTAATCAACCTAATTAATCAGAAAGCAATTCAATTATTTTTCTTCTACTATAGGCCTTACAATGAAATCTCTAGGTTCGGTCTGATTCCACTTTAAGGTGCTCAAGCCATCACTGGAATGAATGGTGGAACTGGCCGTGACACTGCCCTGACGATTTTTCTTCTTCTGTTTACTCTTTGGGGGAATGCAAAGCTGGGATATGGTGTGTTAAATAAATGTCTTGTATACCAGAATGCTTAAGCCCCCAATAAAGAAAGAGAGAGGAAAAGAGAATGATGAATGTTTGCACATCACTGTCTGAGGGCTTCTGTAGGACATGTTCATTGAGAGAATTTCCAAAGGCTGACAGATGCCGTTCAATAGAAAGAAGTAAAACATAAGATTCCTAATGCTTGCTTCATATATCAAGGAATAGTTATTGGAAAACTGAGTACATTTTGTAATTATATTCTAAAATACAGTAACATTGGATTATAACATAAGCATAATTATTGTTGAAAATAAAGTTATGAACTAACAAAAGGCTTTTAGCAAAGGCTAATTTTAAAGTAAAAATAAAGCAAAATGTAATCCAAAACACTGTCCTTATTCTAAGTTTAAATTATTCTCGGGAACCTAATTAGATTAAAACTGAATGATCTGACCAGTACTCAGAAGAATCATCATAGCATGTACACAAAATAGAGAATAAAATTTTAATGGTATCAAAAACAGAACTTTTTGGCTAATTTAGTACTTGCTGGAATAAAGTTCCAAAATGTTACTCAGTAACTGACTTAGCTTCTAAATCAAACCAGAATTTCACATACTCTGTATATCACTTGAGTATATACAAGTACATTCTATGATAACATGCAGAGACATGGAAACAAGGACTATGAAATCAAAATCACCATCTCTATTGATGAAGTAATGAACTGAAAACAACACACCTGTCCAGTAATCCAGAAGATCTCATTTTGAAAAGGGGGTTTTGAGTGTTGCTCTTTTCACGAATTCAAATAAACTCCATGTGGCTAACTTTGATTTTGTTTTCTCAGTATGAAAAAAGGGAAGCAGATATACTCCTATAGTTATGGGGATATAATTTTATTCAGTATGAAAGTTTTGATAGACTTTCACTCTTCTCAGGGAGAAAGAGCTCTTCACATTCTAGTGGCGAAGAATGAATTCCCTAAAGCTCTTAGGCATTTGAGTGTCACACCACCCACAGCAACATATGCTCAAGTACCTTTAATAATACAGTCATACGAGTTTAATTTTCCTGAGAACTAAATTAGACGTATGAAATAAACAGGGTATGAAAATGACCTGAGTTCACAGGAATCTCTAAATTCAAGAGATTGCTTCAGCTTTGCTAAGATGTCATCAAAAGCCTTTTATAGCAAGGGTTTCTTAGTGAGTCACATATTTGGTCATGGAACCTTGGGATCTTTTAAACACTAAAAAGAAGTGCTTTATGTTGAACAAATCCAATGAAAGGCCAAAATAGACAAGAGGACTGATGGTGCTGAATAAAACCTACAAGTAAGCCACAGATCCCATTATCTTATAAAGAAAGGAGGAGGTGAGATATGCAACTGACCAACTTTACAACCAGTTCGATGACGATTACTGGGAAGCTAAGAAAAATCCTTGTAAGATAAGCAAAGACAGCACCTTAAGTGGAATCTAATGGAAGCCACTCAGAAGTGAGGGTTGGTTATGGCAGAGAGGGCTTCTGATCCCTCTAACTCCTCCTTTATGTGTGAGAACACAAGAATGTATAAGACAAATAGGGTAAAATATTGGCTTCACAGTCATTTCTCCAAATTATGAATTGCAACTTGTTATTATTGTTTGCAAACTACTAAGAGGTAACATGTGAATTATTAGTCACTGAACAGGATAGAAAAGAATATGGTCTGGCTTCAATCTGAGTTCTTCTGATTTGCTCTGTAAGCTAATTCAAGGCACTTTAAATGTTTTGGTGCCTTAGTGTATTAACATGTAACATGAGAATAACATTCATTTACTTACCTCAAGGAGCTATTACATAGATTATTGAATCTTAAAGCACTTTGCGCTCCTCAGATGAAAAGCACTGTGGAAATAATTACAGCTGAGGAAAACTCTCCCAATGTGTTGGAATCCTTATCTATTGTGTCTTATGTCTCAATTATGTTTTCGTAAACACTTCAAAAAAAAATTTTTTTTGTTAGTGGCACTCCATCCCTTTACATACGATGTTTGGCACATGGATGTTTATATATTTAAAATAGTTGTCAAACTCCCTACTCCAAAGATTTACTAAATTTCCCAATAAAGTTAATAATTATACCTATTATGGAGTACTCTGTGTTAAGTTTAGAAAACTTTAGCTGAGTGAGGTAAATGAGACATAATAAAAAGTTCATACTTTTTCAAAATAATTGAACTAGTATTATTTGTGTGAAACTACGTTTTTAATGAAAAAAATACTCAAAAGTATGCCACAGTGTTTACATATTCATCTGAAGAGTACAAAGATGAAGTTCTGAGAAAACAAGGTCTTAACACCATAGAAAAAAAATGTGGTTCTTAAATTGTTCAAAGGAAACATTAACAAAAAGTAATGTTTCATACATTGAAATAAAGCAATTAGTCAGAGGTAATAAATTATAAATACAGTAGTTCAAATATTGTTTCTTTTTTAGCATTAGTTTTCTAAACAAATTCAAAACACTTTAAATATGTTATACTCTTCTTTCAAAGGAACAGTGGAAATGGAAGCTTTCATAGAAATCTAAAACAATGATACTTCATGATCTTTACATAGAATACACTACACTTTGACCATTTAGATTTATAACATATTTTGGTTAATACATTAAATTCAACCCATTAATATGCCTTTATATTTGGGAGAAATTAGATTGTGATTTGTAACCTTGCAGTTTACCCAAACCTTCCTTACGTTCAGGTCTTGCTTGATTCTCTGCATGGGGGTTCTTCACTCATAATTAAAATGATGAAAACTGTAAATAACTTCTTCTGGAGTGAAAAAATGCTTTGTTTTTTAAATAAAATAAAGTGCTTTTAAATGCAAATATTTTTTGCCAGAAACAAAATTGAAACATACTTAAACCTGAAATCTCCATAGCTTGACACACATACGTATTTTAACAGGAAAAAAACAAGTTTTGGGCCATTAATGTCCTTCAAGAGTTCAGATTGTATCTAAGTCGGGTTTTGCATTATTTTCGTGCTCATGTTTGTACATGAAGGTTAAAAGAAAGAGGGCAACATCCAAAGACGACCAATAGGCAGTATGTGACGTGACAGCTGACCAATAGCGGCTCTCCACAAGGCCTTCTCTGAGTTCAAAATCAATTCTGTGATCCAATTCCACTAAAAAGAAAAGAAATCAGATGAATAAATATCACAATAAGATAGGTTCTATATAGACTTACTAGAGTTGCAGATAAAAATTTAGCTAATACAAGTGATTCTACTAAATATATGTATATATGTATATATTTAAAGTGACTTTCTACTCTAATTGTATGAGAAAAAACATTCGAGGCTTAGTATCTCAGGCTTCTATTTGGTGAGTCCTTTCCTTTGTGCCCAGGTCAATATGGAATAATAACAGAAGAAAACGAAAACAACAACAAAAAAATTTACTTGGTATCCTAGAGTATATTTGGGGTAAAGAAACTAGGCTCAAATCCTGGCTTTCCCATTTAATCATTGTGCATAATCTGCAAAATAAGGGAAGCAGCCCTCTTGCAGAATTATGGGCCATGCTTACATGCAATGATGCCAGTGGGAGTGCACCAGGTCACTAAAGACTCCTTCCAATGATAAGGCCCTATGTATCAACCGGCTCTGTGGGGACTGTTAAAAGATAACCGCCTTTTAACGCCTTTCTACAATGTTTTCTTCCCCACTTGGTTGAAACTGTCAAAGGCAGCCTGGTCTCTGTCCAGTCAGCAGGGCCTAATGTGTGCCTGAAACAGACACATAGTCCTTAAATGTCTGTTCAATAAAAGAACCCAATGTGTGGCGTGGAAAGTTAAACTGGGAGGAAGAGTGGTGCTACTTGGGAGGAAGGACTTCATTTATAACAGTGCTATCCTCAAAGAATTCAGTCAATTAATCTTTTCTAAAATGCACAGAAAGTCCTAGCAATACCTGTTAGAGAAAAATCACCTTAACAAATCAAGGCTACTAGAGAATTTCAATTGATTCATTTAATAAATCCTTAGAGATAAAACACTTAGAAAAATGACATTTTGATCTTCAGGAACTCCTTTAAAATTGTCAGTGAGCCACACAGTATTTTGAAGGGTCTATTTCAAAAACAAAAACACCCAAATCACTACCACTCAGACACTCAAAGTCTGCTAAGTCTGTTCTATGTCCAGGATGCCAGAGGATGTGAAAAGTAAAACCTGACAATTAAGGAGGAGGTTGGAGAAAAAGTTGGGTTTTGCTTTACACTGGGAATTTGGTAATCAAATGTAAGAAACTTTATTGGTCTAGAGAATAATTTCATATAAATATTTAGCTAATACTTATTTTAAACAGCTATTTTGTGACAGTATCATTTGGTGACTTAAAAATGCATCTACAGTTGTTATTTTTCTATTCAATTGTGCTTTTCTGACAAGAAGTGGCCATGGATCTATCTGTACATTTTCAGATAAGGTTTATACTTTAGCAGCATAAATTCCAATTAGGTTATTACAACACTTGTAAGATATATTGACATAGGCTTTTTATACAGTTCTTTTTAAGTGCTATTTTTTTAATTTGAATTACGATAAGCTAATTCATAGTAAGTCAGAAATAGCTTAAATCCATGTGTGGAACTGAGAATAGTAATGTCCTAATCTTTTATCTTTTGTATTCCATGGGACATTTGTTAGATTTGTAGGTACATTCTTGCACAACAAACAGGAAGATGAAAAAAAGAGGAAACCGGAATTCTCAAGCATGATGAAGAAGAGGCAAGGTGAAGTTAGTTATAAAGAAAACGGGAAACAAGAAGAAATCCAGAAGAGATGGGAAACATATGCTTTGATATTGGTAAAGACCACCAAGTTATAATTTCTAAGAACTCACTTTCAAATGGCACTGTAGACTGTCTTGTTAGTCCAACAGTCTTAAGTTGAACTGTTGTTTTAAAGTCAGATTTTTCCTGTTGTAACAAGCGTCATTTGGCTCTGCTTTGATTTTATGTAAGCAGAAAATACCTTTGATTTTTTTCTGCTTTTCATTTTATGAAATTTATTCTTAATATGCTATTACTGTTGTGCAATACTGCCTTTCAGATACTAGACACTCAAATGCTAAATTTAATTATTGTCCTATATTTTATGCCCTTATTTTTATCACATATAGGGACTTTAATAGTGTTAAGTAGATTGGCCCTCCTTATTCCTTTCTATTTATTTGTAGTTTGTCCCCATCAAAATGGGAATTAGGTAGCCAGCTTGTACCTGATGAAACTTAGTCTCTCAGCTTCCTGAAAAGGTTTACCCCAGGCAGTTTGTCTGCCAATGCACTTAATCTCACATTTGGGTTGATTTTGCTGGTGGAAGGATGGAACCAGATGGTCCTATGTCTCATCTTCTCTCCTGTTTATGTAGATCAAAGAATTCCCAAGGGAGTCAGGTTCTACACGACAGCACCATTTTAAATATTGTGAGATGTGGTCTTGACCAAAGTGGGCCCAAATCTACCTGGAGTTGCCATGGACCTAATTTCTCACAATTACCATATAAAGTTTTTCCCCCAGTTTTTCTCATTGAGTTAGGTCAAAGAGAAAGGAAAACATAAAATCATCACTTTGTCCTTTCTCTCTCTTGAATTCCTAAGTGCTATAATTCATCTGTGCACAAGGAATGAGATTCCTGAACAGCTAAAGTAAAAATGAGAAAAAAGTGTTGGCTTTTAAAAATCATCAGCAGTTTGTTTATACTGTGTTAAAACATGGATTATTTTCTTTTCTGGGAGTCGTGCAAACAGGCATATTTCCCTCCCTGTTCCTTAAAGCAAATGTCTGCAATCTATATAGTGTGAAGGTAAAGTGTCATCAGTACTGTGCTTTCATCAGAGAATTCTTTTGTACACAAGGCTTGTCAACATGGAAATGGTATTTAAAAAATAACATGAATAGAAAGGACTTTAGTATTATAATTTGTATTACCTGGACAGGTTACTACTATTTAATGGAAGCATCTTAACTTCTCTCGAGAGAAATTTTCAAAAACTTAATGAATCTTAAAAGTTATCTTATTTGAAGTAATAATTATGGTCATAATCGCATGATATTTGGCTCCAAGTAGACACCAAGAAAAATACTTAAAAAAGTACTAGCAAAGGAAACTCTGTGTTTCCAAATGACTGGTGAAAGATTCATTTGTAATAAGAAAGATTATGCTCAGAGTACTTGTTGGCAAATTATGATTCTTCTTTTCGTGCTGCCTTAGAGCGACTATGCATTTCTTGTGGTTAGGTATTTGACATTCAAGGAATATTTACATTTTGTGAATTATCATAGTTCCAAATATATTTAAGAATATTCCCTAACTACCCTTTATTTGAGAAAAGTAACAAAAATTCTAAAAAATGTTTTATCATCAGTTGTCATTTCTGCCAAAAAAAATTTCCCAACATAAATACCTAAATTTGATAACAGATGGGCTATGTGGGTAAATATAGGCTCTGTGTATAAATCTTGAATACAAAGATTCCAGGAGATGGCCAGATTTGTTGGCCCCTCTACAATCTGGTTTAAGAAACTTTTCCAATCATATCCAGAACTACTCCCTCGCATTCATCCTTGGCACTTAAGAAAATGAACTTCTGGTTCCTACACACTCTATGCTTCTACCTCTGTGCTTTGCTTATATACTGTTTCTTCTCCCTGCAATGTCTTTTTTACATCTCTGCATTTCCAAATCGAACTTCTGTGAAGCATTTTATGATTTCTCCAGGTGAAAGCATTTTTACTCCTTAGAACTGACAGTCCTTTACCTGTACCTCCATTATGTAGCTCATCACATTCTACTATATAATTATTTTTGTAGTTATCTACCTTCCCTACTAGAATATATGCCTTCTAGCATTTAAGACCACACCAGCATTTAACATCTTTATGGGTAGCAATGAAGTCTTTTTCATCTTGGAATCTTTCCTAGTGACTACACCTTGCTATCTTGGCTTATGGTAAACATTTAATAACTAATTGTTGAATGAATAAAGACAGGGGAAGAGAAAATAGAAGCTATATACATATTAGCATCTGAATCAGTTTGTAGTGATGATTAGTGGTCTAATTGCTTAGATAGTTGGAATGGCTTTAAGAAAGTGGATAATAAGGGCTGCTTGACTGCAGGACAGATGTGTGAGTGAATTAATTTTCCTTTCTCCAAGGAACTAAATATGCAAAAATCACAAATAAAAGTATTTCTTTTGGAAGTAACTATTACACGAGCAGATACCAGAATAAGCACTTTTGTAAGATCATTTCTTGAGGGGAATTCACTGAGTTAGATCAATAGAAACTGTTGGCAGAGAAAAAAAATCAGCTTGTTATACTAAAACACTGCTTTGGAACTTGTATCAAATAAGAGTTATTTTGAAAATAGAAAAAAAATGTGTGAAAATTAGTAATTACACAAATTGTAAAATTAAATTGAATTTAAAAATCTAAAGAAAAACCTGTAACATTTTTTGGTAAAGACACAAGTCCAATATATTTTTTTAAAAAAAGGAAAAAGAGAGGAGTTGTGGAAAAAAGGATGAAAAATTAATTGATAAAAATAATTTCAAAGTGCTAGGATTAATCCTTAGTATTTAGACTTTGCTGAAAATTAAGACTGAAAGTATCTCTTGCATCCAATAATACTAATTTTTTTTCTTTAAGTGAACCTACCCATCTAAAGAACATTAAATATTTGTATTGAAACCAGATATCAGCTATGGCATACCTACAGCCCTAAGTGTGTTACTGATATCTGAAATAACTTGGAATGATTAAATTCTTTATACTATGAAACCCTTTTATATCTAGGGTATTACATGAAAAGAGTAGTGAACCTCTTTGAAGCCTTTAGGACAACAGAGAAGAAAGAAAACGGCTTATGCTTTCCTCCCCTCTAAAAGGTTCCTTCTTTGTAGGAGGGTATAGAAGTATCATATACTTTAGCATATTAGGTGCTAATCAAGTCAGATTTCAGGACCACTACCATTTAAGATTAGAAAATACAGGAAGAAAATACATATAAAGTAGTCTATAAGCTGATCTCATAGAAGAATTGATCCAATTTTTCAGTGAGCAGAAGAACTCTAAGTAGATCATTTTCATAGTATTCTGAATGCTATTCCTGACATATACCATACCGAGGGCATTATCTTTATTCTGCATTACATTTTCCGGAAAAAGAAGTTGTGGGAGATTAAAGAACGATTCCTGAAGTCTGAAATCTGTGAAAAAAAAACACAAGATGCTGTAAAGTGGTGGATGATAGTTACAAATGGCCTTCAATGAAGTGGCCATAAGTTAGAGCAATACTCCCAAATAAGCTGATTAAACTTAGCATACATAAAGAAGTACACATTTTGGTTTTTGTGAAGAATTCCTCATGGAAAATGTAAGCATAATTAATTTTAAAATGTCATAATCTGTTAACATCCAGCTATCCCCCAAATTTATAGTTCATTTAAGTTCGAAACTAGAGGCAAAACACTGCTAAAAGAAACTGGTCTTTTCATAATATGCTACAAACACGAGCACAAGAAATGAAACAGTAAAACCACTGTCAATAAATCCAGACTTTTTAAAAGAATGAACAATAGCTACATAAGATGCTTTAACTTGATGACAATAAAGTGGTTTCAACTGACAACACTTCCTCTTCAAAGAGAGAAACCCTGATTGATCATGAATTCAAAGTCTGTGTCCATCTTACTCTTAAAATGCGAGGGAATCAGTTGGTAGCTTCCAAATAAAGGTGATGGAGAAGAACTGAGGCAACCAAGGTGAGCAGAAAGAAGAAAGGAAGGAAGCCAGAATTACCTATTCGCAATGACCAAATTCCAGAAAGAAGATTTAAGGAAGAAAAGTTTCATGATTTGCAAGAGACAGCCAAAATAGCGATTAAGACTTAAGAAATTTGTCTAAATCAGGATTACACAGAAGAGGATATTATTGAAGCTAGTCCAAGAGTTAGTAAGGCTAATCTTGATGATCTGATTTAAAAGGCAGAACTCTATGGTGGTAGTAGGCATCCAATTTTAATAGCTACATCTGTATTTAGCGCTGGATATATGTAACTAAGACCCATGATTAGCTCATATTTAATCAAGTCTATAGTTGCCAAGGAATTTACCATTAGAATCAACAAAGAATTTATATGCAAGAATGACAGAAAATGTATTTTGTTCTCAAAACATAATGATGCAATACAGCTAAGCACCTCTACTCACTGTTGACCTGAAAGAGGAAATAGGAGGCTTCTCTATGATCATTTTGAAATTACTATGTTAAATAGTAAAAGAACTAAAAAATAGTTTTCCTACCTCAGATCCTATAGGTTTTCTCTATATGTCTTCATTACCATTTCTCTGGGGCTCAAATCCTACCCTGCTCATTTTCTCATTTATCCTATTTACCAGCATCTTTGTTGTGTGTTAACATTACAAGGAATTGTGACTTTTTACCTACCATCTTACAAAATTCTCTGAAATTATTTTTCCTCAGAATTTTAGAGTTTTCTTTCAACATCTGCATGCTACAACAGAATTTTGTATTTTCACAATCACAGTTCTAAGTCAAAGTGAGAGCTTCAGTTAGCAATAGTATAGGAACTCATTAAAAAACTAAATATGAAATTTGTACAAATATCAAAGTCTGAAATGCATTTTTTTAGGCAGTATTCAAAAGGCTTGCAATTATACAATTTTCAGTACTCAGAATCTGACACACATAAGATTAAGTTTAAACAGTGCCACTGGCCCCAATAGGAAATGTCCAACTCAGGAATATCCAGGATAATTCATCCTGGAGTGGTGTTGACTGTGGAGAAAGATCCAGCCTCTAGGACTGTCACACCTGAATTTCCTCTTTAAATACGTTTTATGGATGGTAATGAATGCTGGTCGTTTTAAAATTTAAAGTAGCAGCCATATTAAGAAAACAAGGCTATAAGGACCTCAAATGAAATGTTTAAAAATTTTTAGAAAAAGAAAGTAAAGTTTTCCTCTTCTTATGGTTACAGAAAGGAAGTAGCTAGTTTCAGAACCTGTATTTCCTTATATAAATCAATGGAAAAATAGGACTTGACTTATTATTCTTATTTTACTGGACACTTAAAAGTAAGGGTCCACTTTAGACCCTTGGAAGTAAATATATACACTGAGTAAATGTATTAGTGTTTTACAACAATGCAAGATTTTCAAACTTATAATTCCACTGAAAAAAATTAAATAAAGCTCCATTCTCATGCCAAGTCCAGCATAACTATCCATTCATTGACTCATTTCTTGAGTACCTACTTTATACTAGGTAGTGGGATAGACGTGGAAGCCATAGATTGGATCCAATTCTGATTGAAGCTTTGGAAGTTTTATAATTAGGTTGCATGAAGGGAACAGTGAGATTAGCAGCAGGATGGCTTTGGCATAGCAATTTTTTAAAAGTTTAAGAATAGATACAGTATAGTTTTGATATAATTTTTGAGGCTGAGAAGACCATGTTTTTAAAAATCTACTTTGTAAAAATCAGGGGGTGCTTACCACAAAGAGATTTGTTTTAGGCTTGATATTTAAGACGTTTGTGCCACAGGCCCTGATTATTAATGTCCTTAACTATTAATTCACCAATGCACAGAGTGAAACTGCATTTACCTGGGATTAGTCTTAAAAATGTAAGCAGCGGAAAAGCACTTTTTCTTTAAAAGCTAATGTAAGCGTTAGATTTTAGAGCCGACCGCTAGTGTTAATATTAATCCTCTGTGCCCTCCTCAAGGTTTAAAAAGATATAGTAAACTTAAGGAAAGAACAGTATGAACTAACATGCAGAATCAAGAAAGCCAGAAGTGCTATGTGGAAAGGTCTGTGTTGCCACGGTGGTAGTAGGAGGTGAGGCAGCTGGCTTCTTCTCATCTTCTATTGAGTCTTTTGATGTCTCAGATGGTTGTGATGTAGATGAACGTCCAAATCTCGAGAACAACATTCCTCCAAGTCCCTTTCCAATGCTAGCAGCTCCTGTATTTCACAAAACAGGGCAGTTATTCTGCTGAATTACACCACATACCAAGCTAAAGAGCATCACCCATAATTACAGCCAATTGGCAGAGGGATCATGCCCTAGTCATGTTTTTCCAGGGTGGGAATGTAAAAAAGTTACAATTTATACTGTAGGCTTCTAAATAAAAATGGAATTGAACAGAATAACAGTTGCACAAACTCTAGGAATATAGCTTACAAACAAAGGAATAAAGATTCTATTTTATTCAAGTGATCATTGCTTATTAAAGTATTTGGTAAGATTAAAAACTTATTAATAAAAGAATCATGCCATTGATATGGACATATATTTGTTATTGGCATGCTCAATATTGAGGTTAAGTGGATATGTTATAAAAAGCTATCAGTAAACAATCTGTGAGTATGACGAAATAACGTAAGTCCAGCAGATAAAGCCTATTTATAGTGCCATCTTGTGGCATTTTATATTAAGGCACCTTGCAACCAAATGCAATGGCCAATATTAAGTGGCACATAACAGCTTCAGTGCTACACCAAACACTGTGGCTGGTACTCGAGATCATTTCAGAGGAAAATTAAATATCCTGTTGCCCTCAAAAAGGACACAGTTTTGAGACACTTTTAAGACATGACTCAGAGAACGGTTGGCAGGGACGCCCTTAGAACTCAAGTACCCCCCCCTCATTTCACAGATGTGGAAGCAGAGCATTAAAAACTATGTGACTTGCCCAAGAGCTCACAGTAAGTGGTAGGGCCAAGATTAAAACGAGGGACTTGATTCCCAGACCCTTTTTTGTGCATCCAGCTATCTCATATTCTAAAACAACAGGACCCGATCTAATTAGAGAACGTCAGGGCTTTTTGGCCCTCAAATATGAACAGTGAGAGGACAGTTGATTCTAAACATGGGGGATTTAACTACTGGAGGTTTTGTAATACATAGTGTATTTACAAGTACCCAAAATTTAATGCCAGTATAAAAAGTACTTATATTCATTAATAAGGAATACTAAAGAGAAATTACCTAATATGCTTGCTTTGCCTATATTTGTTATAGATTCTCCATAGTGCCGGCGGGACAAGACTGGCGAGGTCACAGGGCTTGGTATTGTTGAAATGCCTTCATTCTCTGAAACTGAGGTAGGTTCTTTTGCTGGGTGGAGAAAGCTTGGCTTCATATGCTCATAAGGTAGAGGATTGGAAGTATTATACCAGTGGATCTGGACAGGTGAAATGTTGCTGTAGTGTTTCAGTATTAATGGTTCTAATCTATAAGCCTTGATTTAAAAAAATTAAAAAAAAATACAACATTAAGGCACACTGCTCAGATTTTAGTAAACTCTTTTATTCTTATTCTATTGCATGCTCAGTAGATCTTAGAGCATTTTTAAAAACCTGGTATTTCTAACATGTATTCCTATTTGTTCACTCTTAATACTCTAGTCTAATAGTGCCTGTTAGTTTTCCAGAAAAATGGATTCATTTTTATTATTTCCTATATCGAACAGATTTATATTAATCTCACAAACAAAGCTGAAGCAATCGAGAGTAAACTGGAACACAGCAAATAAAGTCAATTTTTAATTTCTTAGGAGCTCTTAGTAAACTCTATTTTCAAATAGATTAATATAGTAACAAAGAAATTAGGTACTGGTATTTGTCTAACGTGAAGTGGAGATGATATAACAGAAATGGCAATGGACTTGGCGTCAGAATTCCAAGTTCATATTCTGGCCTCTCACTTATTAACTGTGTGACACTTACCAAGTCACAAGGTCTCAGAGTCTCAGTTTCCTGAGCTGTAGAAAGGAGGTAACATTTCCTACCTCAAAAGTATGGTGTAAAGAACAGATAATAATGGGTTGTAAAAACTGTCTAGCATAGTTCTGACATAAACTATTAAAAATGCATTAATTTAAAAAAAAATCACAGAAAAACTGTAACATGAATAAAAATAATTTATAATAGTAAAATGAGTTTGGAACCCTCCTTTATAATATAACAAAGTTTAAGATTATACAAAGGACAATGAAAGCTCGAAGTTCACCTATGAACTCAAGTTATAAGAAAATGAGTTAAATGAATATATATTAATGTAATACTGAATATCTAGCTGGATGTTTTCACATACAAGTATATTTTACTTAATTCTAATAACCCTGAGGTAAAATATTATCATCTGCATCATATAGATAAGAAACAGTCTCAGAAGTGAGTTGGCCAAGATTGTGCAGTCTGTATTTAAATAGAGTATTAGATTCCAGCTCAGTGAAATTTATTTCTTAAATACAGCTGTTCTGATTCTTTAACATATGGGAAAATTTCTAAAATCCTAGTGTTTAGTTAATATTATATTTACTTGGTACTAGCTAACACTCTTTTAAAATATTTTACACAATTATATAAAGCTGCTTTTCAGAGATTGAATGCTACTTAGTTTTTTTTTTTTTTTAATTTAGTTATATCTAGCCTTGTCCCCAAATGAATTTAAGGGAGCCTTTCTCTCATCTAAAAAATGATGCAGTAAGCTGTTTATCTGGATGCCAGATCCTTGGAGTGTTTACATTAAAAAAAAAATTACAATACAAACATAATAGAAATGTAAAAATCCAAAATTTTATAATTCCATCAGGGTAAAATATAGACTTTTCTACTTTTTCATGTTTAATACAGAATATTTAAATATTTTCACTTCTAAGATGATTTACTAAACACATTTAAATATTGTAGAATGTTTTAGAGACAAAAGTGGGATTTTTAAAATTTATGATTGCTAGGTTATTGGTATTAGAACTGGTTAGGGTGTGAAAGTCCAGAAGACTCCTTCTTGTCGCTTGTATTAATTGTTGAGAGATAATATTTTTCACATTATGCTCTTTAACTACAAGTACAATATAAATAGGTCATCTCTAAGGTATTTTATTTCCTGAGCTCTACATCAATCAAACCACAAATGTTTTAAAAATATGAACCTATGCAAATATAATCAGATAAATGAACTCTTTCTTATTAATTCAGTGCTACCTTGCAATATTTCTTATAGACTCTTTTAGGAACAATTTAATATTGAGAGAAAAATGTCTATATTTGCAACTCACCACTGGATCTGTTGGATGA
Source organism: Rhinolophus ferrumequinum (assembly GCF_004115265.2). Lineage (NCBI taxonomy): Eukaryota > Metazoa > Chordata > Mammalia > Chiroptera > Rhinolophidae > Rhinolophus > Rhinolophus ferrumequinum. Next base: position 39,727,636 of record NC_046289.1, on the reverse strand, counting down.
AAAATATTTAGTAACCGGTTACAAATCTCTCGGGGCAATATGTGGTCTTGACTTCCACTATTTCCTGGGCGAATGCCACGCAATGCCAAAAAAACTGCTAATGGGGATCCCATGCAGAAGAAGTTCTCAACCTAAAATAATACAGTCATCCAAAATTTTAAAAATGGCTAAGTGTCTTTCAACAGGATTTGGGTGTAATATATGGTAAAACACAAATAATAAAATTATCTCCAAATATACTGTATTTTGCCATGTATAATGTGCACTTTTTTGCCCAAATTTGTGAGGGAAAAATAAGGATGTGCATTATACATGGGTAGGACTAATTCTGTATCTATATAAAGGTTTTTAATTCTTTTATTTATGCTTATGAGTTAAAAGTGTAACAACAGAAATCAATAACGGTATCCGTATGCAAAATAATACTCTGGAATACGATAATTGGTTTTGTTGAACTTACGACTAACTTGCAACGATGATGAATTCTTGGCCTTCTATGATGATGCGTAAATATCGTAAATTTGTTACTGGTACATAAAATTTCTTGTACCATAATATGTTAAAATAAGAAATGCTAAAATTCCTTTACAATACAAAAAACAAGTACCTAAATGTAAACAAATAAAATTTTCTATTAAAAGATTTTTTTCTCTGAAAGTTTGGGCCAAAAACATGGGTGTGCATTATACATGGAAGTGCATTATACAGGACAAAATATGGTATGTCTTTTTCTATGAGCTTTGTCTAGATAGTACCTACATTATTTGTTAACTATATGCCAATCACTACTTATTCTGCACAATCTATTATTTCAGGAGCAACTTCATTATGTTTAAATCTAATAGAAAATGAAGAATGAGAAGAGAAAGAGTATAAGGAGAAGGAAGATAATTTCATTGTGTTTCTATACACTAATCAAGGATTTATTAAGCTACTATTTTGTGTGAAATAATGTACTAGGTTCTGTGAAAGATATAAAGATGAATAAAGCAGAGCTTCTATACTCAAGAGTTTACATTTACAATCTGTGTGGCAGGCAGAATAAAATAAGAACGTAAGACAGGCAAAGTGTGCTATAATGTGAGAGTAGAGAAAGGAATAATTCCAACTCTGAGGGCTTTACAAAGGAGAAAGCATTTACATGGGCGATAAAGATGAAAAGAATTTCCATAGTTGGGGCATTGGGACTGGGAAAAAAGATATTCCAGGCTGATAGAACCACATGAACTGAAGCAGAGGCAGGAAAGAACCTGGCTTAATTTAGAGAATAGAAGTAGTGTGACATGGTTGAAAAATTGGGTGTTGGGAAAATGTAGCTTGAAGTGAGAATGTTATAGAACCTTGACTGTTTGACTAAGAAAGTTGGACTTGATTTATTTTATAGGTAGTGAAGGATAATATGATCTGATCCATGTTTCAGGAGGTTAGTAAACCCGGTAGTAGTAGCTCGTGGATAAATTAGAAAATTAAGAGGCTGGTGACTATTGAAAAAGTTTAAGCAAAAGATAATATGAACCCAGGCAGGAAAAGCTGTTCCATTCAGAAATGGAAATGTGAGAGGACAGGGTTGTATCAGCATGACTGAATGGAGATGGGAATATGGAATGAATCAGAGACAATTCATAAAATTTGAGTCTGGCTGACTAGGAGGCTAGTGGTTCCATTAATTGTAACAAGGAACTCTAAGTAAATTTCTTTTTCTTTTATTGTTGCTCATAATAAGTGTGAAGTATCTGTCACATATCTAACAGGTAGCTTAAAACTTAAGACAAGAGATACAGAATTGGATATGTCATCATCCAAGTCTATATATGGTAGACTTGTGTTACCATTATAGAAGTGATCTGTAAAACCAAGAGAATGGGAAAGATTGCTTAGGAAGCATACAGAATAAAATAGCTTTAGATAGAACTATGAGGAATGTCTACATTTGGTTAGCAGGTGAAGGAGGTAAAACTACAAAAGGGAGAGTGAAAGGAAAAAGAGAACCAGGATAATGGTATCATGGAAGCCAAGGGAGGAGAGGGCTTCAAGAAAAATAGGGTGGTCAACGGAACTGGATTATATACAGAATGTAATACCTTTCCCTACTAAATCCACCCTACCTTTCTCATATGTTCCGTATCTTGATGAGTGAGACATCCCAAATTCATCCTTCCCTCTCATCTCCAACATCTAAAAAGTCATCCAACAGGTTCTAACATTTCACCTCTCATTTGGACTATATTGTAACAGTATCCCTGCCTCCAATTTTATATACCTTTTCCCACAATGCCTCTAGAATGATTTTTCTTTTTATGCAAATGAAAAAATATATGAATTAATTCATATTTTGAAATGGTACCTTTATGTTAAAGAAGGTTTGAGAAAGTTTTTGTTTTTAAAGGATTGGCTAACTTCAACTGAAAGTTTGATAACTGAAGAAAATTAACTTGTGTTAAGAAAAATTAGAAATATAAGAAAAAGCATTTGAAATAGACACAGATATTATAAAAACACCAATTTCTGAAAGGATTAAGGTCATTTCTTCTATAAAGTGAGGAAAAAAGGATAAAGATAGGCAAAACAGTACAGATAGAAGAGAAAGCTAAGTAAATCCTTTCTGTTTGATATACACACATGCACACACACATACACATCCTAGCAAAATGCTTTATACATTGGTCAGGCACATCATAAATGTTTGTTTAATTGTTAAAAACATGGAATAAGTAACTTTTCTTTGTTTATGAGTGGTCTGCAGTTTGACATACAAACACACAAAGGGATATTCTCAGGTAAGAGTAATGACTACTTTAGTGAGATCTACATTCATTAAAAATTTTGAGAGACGAATAAGAGCTTTAGACATTTAGTCTAACCTCCTTGTCCAGGGATGAATAAACAGATGAATTCAGAGATGCTGAATGATTCCGTTAATGCTATATAACTAGTTAGTGGCAAAGCCTCATGCTCAGAACCAAAGTTTCCCAGTCTCCAAACCAAAGTTTGTCAATATCTTTTTTTTTTTTTTTAAGTTCAATGGTCACCTGTAACAGATCTAATGACTATATTCTGAAAGTAAATCCATTTGCCAGTTAATAGGCACAGAAAGACTTCTATTCGAACGCTGGAGTCCTAAATATTAATTTGCCAATTCATCAGATATTTCTTTTTAAACTTCGGATTTTTTTCTTCCGAGTAATTAAATAACAACTAAAATCCATATTATTAGACTAGACATGACTATATGTTAGAAGGATACACAATTATAGCGCATAATTTCTAATAATGTGATACTGAACTATGAGGTCCAAATATAGTTAGTGGATCAGACTCAACTCTCCAGTAAAAAACTCAGGACATAAAATATTGATAGAAGAGTTTACTTTTTCTATTAGATCAATCCTACATATTTAACACTGATTATATATAATAATGGTGGTAGAGATGGAACTTAAATTCCAGGTGGGAATGATTCCAAAGATATACGCTTATGGCTTTTAAATGTATGTTATAACTTTACCATATGGCTTTTAAATATGTTTTATTATTATTATTATTATTTTTAAAACCATTGTAAGTCTGGAGATAGATTCTATAAGAAAATCCTTACTGTCTTAAAAAAAAAAATTCAGTCCATTACTTAACCTGTATGTTAGGTTCCTGTGATAAAAAAAAATAACCAGATTTTAAGAGATAATCATAGTACATTACACATGGGCATATATTTAACAGGCAATGAGTATGAGGAAACTTATGCCATACTCCATTTAACAATGCAAATTATTTTTCAGCTATAAGCTACATTCTTTCCAACAGTCAAGTCAATGTTGATATTTGCCACTTTTATTCTTCTAAACCGTCGTTTTTGACACCTCCATTCTGATGCTCACAAATCCTGAAATATTCCCATTGCCCATATCAAATATAAGTCCTTTTAGCTCTTCCTGGTCTTCCACAGACCCACTGCCCAGAGTCCTGCATATTTTAGCCAAACTGAGAACCACGTGTACTCTGTCTTGTGCTTTTGTTACACATTTCTCATTGATTGGAATGACAGCTTTCCATCCCTAGAGTCATCATTGATAGGCTTCCACTTATTTTTTTCTTACTACCCACAACTAGTTGGTCACTAAGTTTTGCTAATTCTAAATACTAAATATTTCCCAGATCTGTCATATTTTTCTTCTCCCGCTATCTGAGATTATTTGGTGTTTCTCAGAGGTACTATAAAGTTATATCCCTCTATGCTTTATGTTCTTTCTTTTACACAGAACAGTATTTTTCCTTTCCTCCATTTGACAATATCCAATTTACTGATAACAAGTACGAATGTCACTTCTTTATAACCCTTTACAGGCAAAATTAAAACCTCTCTCTCGTGCGTACATTATGATTCTGTATACTGCTTATAACACAAACAACACTGTATTATACATCCTGAAGGCTGGGGAACCGTCTTTCCATTCTTTTCTCTGTAGAACTCGGAAACTAGCAGTGTCCAATATATAGTATGTGTTCAATAAATATTAATTTAAAAAACAATAATTAAGATTTTTTTTGAATTCTAATGTCATGCTTCAAATGATGTTTGGAAAAAAGTGAGATAAATAATGAAAATCTCATTTATCTTTCCTTACCTTAAATTTTAAGGCAGGTGTTTGTGTCATAGATGATGCCTTCAATCCATGTAGCCGTTCTTCTATTTCTCTCAGCCTAGGAACCAGTATGAAATTATGTATACGTTTGTATTTATAATTTCATAAATATTAGATGCTCACTAGTTCACTAAATTATAAAGAAGAAATGATACCCTTTATCCAATCCCTCAAATTAATCCCTACTGACAGTATTTAATAAATGCACCTGCTATAGTATAGAAAGTCTATAAAAGTTTATAATTTGATTAGTAAAAGTACCCCTACTCTTCATAATACCTGCTGTTAATAGCGTTTGGGGAGACCCTTCAGTAAAATGTGAGGCAAATACCTACACCTTTCAAAAAGAAATCACACCAAATGTTCATACCATATACGTTGTTCTTTCTTTTTTCTAGACTTCATGAATCTTAGAGATCTTTTCATTTTACTGCCTCCTGATCTACACTTCACTTTATAATAGCTGTGCAATTGTATATCATACAAATGAACCACAGTTTATTTAACTCTCCTCTGCTAATGAACATTTGGGTCATTTCATTTTTTTTCCCATTATAATGTTCCGTATCTCCTCACATTTAATAAACAATGGAACTAAGTTTTTTAAAAAAGGGTGCAGTTCTTTTTCTAGGTATGTTTAAAATGCTGCTCTGAGGCTTGCCAACATGACATTTTCTTTCAAAACTATCAATTATTTTGCAACCATAAAATTTATGTATCTAGCCTATGTATGGCAGTTAATAAGATTCTAAATGAAATCCTTAGATAACTTCCATTAAGACTGAAACAAATCCAAGGCTTCCTGAATAAAAGTTTGAGTCAATTAAACTGGTTGTTTTTATATAATTCTAACTATCAAAATGAGTACCTTTCACTGTTCTATTAAAATCAATTAGGTAATCATTAAAAGGACAAAGACGACGACGAGAGAATGTAATTATAGATGAAGATAAGGATGGAGCAAAGAACTAAGAGGATCAGGAAGTCCACAAGTGATCAGATAATTATAAAATCTGTCAAAAATAGATTTGCCAAGAAAAAAAGAGCTTTAAAATTATTTCCAAATTAATAAGAAAGGTAAAGAAAGGCCCATCTCTAAGATTAGTAAAACTACAACGGATTACAAACTGATAAACATTTTCAACAGGGATTCTACACAGTGACTCAGCTTGGAATAAGTTTGAGATTTCACTGCTAATAAATTGTGAAGGATACAAAGAAGGATACAAAGAGGAAGATGACAAAACCATTTTTTTTATGTTATCGGAAAATGCATGTAATTAGCAAGAGAATTAAGTCTTTGCTCAATTAGGCATGTTATCTAATAATCTTTGAATGATCCTGAAACAATATATATTTCTTCATCATGAAAATCAAAGTTTTCTCCTACGAAGTCCAATAATTCCATTAAGACATTTTAAATTCTTTTAAGAGATTAGGATATTTTACCGTCGTTTTGTTATATAGAGTTCATCAAGAAGATGTCGTTCCTCATAGGTCATCCATCGTTCATCGGGCAACTCTTCTTCCTTCTGCAGCAACTGTTCATAGAGTCGAACTGGATTCCAGCCAGTCATTATGTCGTAAGTGATTACACATCCCAAAGAATGTGACACTATTGAGACTTTACCCCCTTTTTCTTCAAAGTCTGGATTCCGAGAACAGAAAAGGGAATATAATCGATTCAGCTCTTGCTGAAGGCCTTTAACTAGCTGTTTGAAATAAGAGAATATTACCATATTAGAGTAATCACTGACTACTATAATCTTTATTTCTAAACTCAGATATATTAAGAAAGAAAAATATACATTAGTGGCCAAATATACCTAGGTTATTAAAATTAACTCAGCTCCTTTAAAACCTTTCGGGAAATGAAGTAAGGTTTATATTAATATAATCCATACATTACTAAATAAAAAAGGCACATGTTACCCTTTCATAGACATACAGTTCCTTTCATTCTCCATAAACAAACTGTATGAACTAGCAGTCCCATAGATTGAAAAAAAAAGTTCCATGCAGATTCCAGTAAGATTTCCAAAGAGCCCCTGGAAATTTCTTCTTCACTGCAACTTACTCATAATCAATTCTAAATTTTTGTACCTTATAGTTTTTAGGCCATAGTAAATTTCAGAAAAAGAGTATCTGAGTTTATGATAACAGGCATGCTAATATATTATATTATTACACTATGCATTTTGAAAAGAATGTAACGAAATGTTAATATTGATCTACTTGATATTCCAAAATTCTTGTTAAGTTAGCAAAATAGGTATGAGTAAAAGTTGTTTTATACACCTGGAAAGCAGGGCTTTTTAAGGTTTAGAGATTAATAATGTGAGAAGTATCTTACTCATTTTTCTTTGAAATTTAGTGTTACCAAGTATTACTGAAATATTCCATAAAGTCAGAAGAGTAAGATTCTTTTGTTACTCAAACCCATACTGGGCCCTCACCTGATTTTTAAGGCACTTCTGTCCTCTTTCTAGCATTCCTTACTACTATTTGATTGTAAATTTCCTGTTTGATATTTAATTTCTCATTTTAGTACTTCTTAATATGCCAGCTGTTACTCTGACATACAAATATTAGTTATATATTGCTTCCATTTTCAATCCTGTTATTTTTGTCTCAAGAGACAACTAGACTTCATCAGATTTTACTGAACATTCTCTACCTGCTGACATGAACTGAAAATCATTTGAGCATTCATGCTTGGCAAGGTTAGCAGTGATGTGAATGAAGGCATGGTGTTCTGACTGTTAACATCTCAGAGCCCTACAATGCAACACTGAGGGTCTGGTTAAAGCTACTGAAACCGTGTATCGAGTCTGATGAACTATATTCAGCCAATGAAGGAAGAGAAGGACAAGATGAGCTAGTGGCATGTGGAAGGATGATAAGCTGCCTTTTTTTCTAGGGAGGAATGCAAAACTTTTACTTTAATTGGGTATTTTAACTTTCTTTTCCAGGAAAAGCAAAAGAATTCCATGCTTTAGTGCAATAGTTCTCCAATTTTCAATGTGCATCAGAATCACTTGGAGGGCTTATTTAATACAGATTACTAGGCTCCATCCCAGAGTTTCTGATTCAGCAGTTCTGGGGACCACACTTTCGAACTACTGCTTTAGTGGCAAATGATACAAAAGCCTCCTAACACCTGAGTTGTAGGTAATACTGCTTAACATAGTTTAAGGAATAGGCAGTGTGATATGAAATTACATGGTTTGTTCAAGGTGAGCTACAATGTAATGTTTTGGATTTGGCTTGGATAAGAGTGTCAACTAACCTTTAAAATTTTATAATTTTCCTGATTTACAATCTATGTAAAGGGAAGTATACAAAAAGCCAGTGTTTAGATAAAATAAATTCCTTTAAAAGCAACATTCATTAATAGTTTTTACTTTTGAAGACTCATACCATGTAAATCTAGAAACACTAAAATATACTTAAGTACTCTGGCAAAAGGTACTTAATCTTTTTTTTTTTTAACATCAACTCTTCCAAATTAATTTTTTTTTCAACTTTTTATTTTTTATATTTTCAGTGTGTTTTTCCAGGATCCCTCAGCTCCAAGTCAAGTAGTTGTTTCAATCTAATTGTGGAGGGCACAGCTCACAGTGGCCCATGTGGGGATCGAACTGGCAGCCTTGGTGCTACCAGCAGCACGCTCTAACCAACTGAGCTAACCGGCCACCCCCTAAAATTTAAAAATTAAAAAAAATAAAAAGATCTACCAGTATCTCTACTAGTGATTAATCTATTTCATATTTCAAAAATTTAAAGCATCTCTCAGTATACCCAATACTTCCTTAGTCCAGCAATCACATATAGTAGATAACAAAATAAGGGTAAATATTTAAGACAGAGAAAATTTATCTGACATTAAAATATTTCACCATAGACTGAAACAGAATGGGCAGTTTCTGAAGAGCTGATCTTTTCATCTGTTTTAATAATCATATACTTGAATAGAAATGGTCTTTGTGTTTTCTTATCAGAGTCTCTAGACATGGAGGCATTATAATCTTTGCCTATAGCTTACATATACAGGAACATTTGTGGTCAGCACATTATGATTTTGAAAGCCAACTTTTAAAATGGCTTTGCACTATCTAAATGCTTTTATAAATCATCTACTCAGCAGCAAAAGGAGAAATCCACCTCTATATTGTATCCAAAAAGTCTACTCTAATTAGGGTTTTTTTTCCTAACTTAGATTTCCCCTTCTCTTCTCTGATCCAATTATATTCTCCCAGCTAGGATCCCTTTGTGACCAAGTATATTCATTTGGGACATCTGAACCAAGGTTAATGATATACCCTCTGATCTTAATTTTATTAGCTCTACAATATTATCTAAAAGTCAGCTAACTTCTTACACAGTAGGCATTAGATGGCTTTGTAAGAGTTTAAGTTTCTGATTCTTAACCACTGCTCCAAAGTTAAAATTCATGAAGAAAATTAACCCAAAAGGAATAAAACCAGTAGTTTTAAGAGAAAATTCATACACAAAATATAGCTGAAGAATATAATTAGTCCTTCGTCCTCCCTACTTCAGGGAAGTTTAATGAGAAGAAGTAATTTAGACAGTTTTAGTCCTATATATCAATTAAACAACTTTCAACTAACAATGGTAAGATATTGCCATGACAATTCCCTTTATACTTCTTCATTTTAAAAAGCCATTAAAAATAGAGTTCAGATGTACACAAGATGTAGTTCTGTCTGGATTTTTCATGTTATTTTATTTAGGGTTGAAGTAAGGACCAAAGGCTCTCTAATGATGTCTTGAAAGTCTGAAATTAGTTCTTTTTTTTTCAAACTTGTCCTCAGAAAGTCTGACCTGAGAAGTACTGATTTATACACAAACCTTTTCCCCTAACCTTGGGTTCTTAGTGGTGACTCACACAATGACTAATTAAGATCCTCCCATGAGCACTCAGAATCTCAAGTGAAAAGGGACCTCAGAGATGACCTAATTCAAACCGCTGTGAAAGGAGGAGTCCCTTCAGTAGCATCACTGAAAAGCTGCTCAGCATTTACCCCAGTGTCTCCATTCTACAGCGGTCACTTCTATTTTAAAAAAATTTTTTTTTTCCAGTTTCATTGAGATATAATTGACACAACATTGTAAAAGTTTAAGGTATAAAACATAATGATTTGACATATGTATATATTGTAAAACGATTACCACAATAAGTTTAACTAAAACCTATCAAAATTAACAAAATTTTTCCTTGTAATACTTCTATTTTTTTAAGGTAGCTTTAGTCATAACAAAGTTCTTCATTAGTAAACAAACATGTTCCTTTTCGTATTTTCTATTAATTGATCCTTATTTTACTTCCTAGAGTTAAAAGAAAAAGTCTATTTTCTTTCTTTTTTTTTAATGGTAGCCCTTGAAATACATAAAGACAGATATATACTAAATCACAGCTTGAAAAGCTAAGGAAAAGGAATTGCACAGAGAACTTTACATATGTTTGTGTCTTTAATCTTCATGATAACCTTTATCTGGTAGGCGTTTTACATCCATTTTATAAGTGAGGAAGCTGAGAAAGTGAGAACTTTGATCTAAGGTCACATAGCTAGTTAAGTGGCAGGTTTTGAATCTGTATCTATTCAACTCCAAAGGCTGAGAGGAAGGGGAAAAAAGGCTTTCACATGCCTGTCAAGGTTCATTCACTGCCTAGACATGACTAAATCCTAAAGAACCCCTCCCTGCTGGCTGTTATTTATCACAACTTCCCTAAGAAAACATATAGTGCTTTAAAAAGAATTTATTCTAGAATATTGCCTAACACCAAGCTTGATAATCACAATACTTACTTCATCTCTATAAAGTGGGCTAGTATAATACATTATGTCCATTGCACTGCTGTTCAACATATCCCTTAAACCTCGTACTTTGTCAGGAGTAATGGAGTCAACGGTGTCTACAAATAAAAAACAAACAAACAAAACTTATAGAAGGTGTCTGTTTTAGGAAAAAAATAAATTGTGAAAAAAATTACATCCCCTGAAATAACAGCTCTGTAAAGTTGAATTCAAGACTAGCTTTGGATCTAATAAAACTTTCCTTTTTAAATACATAAGAAAAAACAGTAAAAGACACAAGGGAACATAAGAAGAAAAGGGACATTAAAGAATGAAGGCCATTATTAAATCTATAAAGCCTGACCATTTTTTGTGTGTATTGGCTGTTACATGACATTCAGGGGCACCCAGAGCAAAACCAGACCATCTCTATTCCTGGAACAAGTGTAAAGGGACACACACAATCTCCCTCTTTCTGTACCTCCTTTTGTTTCCTTTCTCTTCTTCTTTGATATATGCACCTTGAGCCTGGCAATACACATGTGGAATGCCTACAGCCACTGGTGGCAAACCGGCAACAAACTAAAAAGTTTTCCTACACTTTATGTGTCTATCTTTAATGAACCAAAGATTATATGGGCAAAAGCCATCAAATTACAAATATGCACAAAGATAAATTAGCAATAGGCCTTTTCAGTAAATAAGAAAAAGTTGGTGTAATTTACTTTTGAAAAGAAACTGTTACGTCAACTGCATTGCTGCAAACACGTTCAGCCTTCTGTAAGTTACAGCTAACCTATGGAAATTCTGCCACGGAAAGATTCTATTAAATGCCTAACAAAATGATTACAGTTGAAGAAAAATTTGCATTTCTTATAGAAATACAAAGAAGTTCTATGCTTGGATGAATATCATGGTTTGAAAGCACAAGGAGGGCAGGAGAAGGCTTATATTTTTAGTGTAGTGCAATTTTTTTATCTTCCAGTTTTCTACTGCATCGGCTGGAATCATTTTATTTTTATTTATTCCTCACTTTTATACAATCTAGTAACGACTGGTAGGCAATGATTCAAGCAAAAACTAGAAGCCTTTTCAAAAATTTAAAAGGCAATATTGTCTCTATAAATAGGTAGCACAACATATTTATAGACTGTGTATCCCTGAATGATTACATGCCCCCCACCTGCTAGAAGTAACCACCAATATGAGGTCTGTGTTAATTGCACTCTTGCTTTTCTTTACAAATTTCCTTCATGACCATACTAATAATTTTAGCCAATTCTACAGTATTTATTATGTGCCAGAACCTTAATATTTTATTTCATTTTCTCTGTTTCTAAACACTATGTAAATTGAGTTATTATCCATGGTTTGTTTCACCTCCTTCAATCTCAGAAGTATTATGCTTCTGAGATTCATCCATGTTGATGCATAGAGCTGTAATCGATTCATTTTCACTGCTGTACAGTATTCCACTTTATACATATTTCACAATTTATCCATTTTCCTTTGAAAGACATTTGCATTATTTCTGTTCTTCTGCTAATATAAATGATACTACTACTAAGAGTTGTACATGTTTCCTGGTACACATGTGTAAGAGTTTCTTTAGGGTATATATATCTAGGAGAGAAACTGTTGTGTCACAGGACACATGCACATTCGACTTTACAAAATGATGTCAAGCTGTCTTCCAAAGCAATTGTACCAATTTACATTCCCACCAATAGTGTATGCGAATCCTCACCGCTACACATCCTCACCAACACTTGGTATTATCACATTCTTAAAGTTTTGCTTAACTGATGGTTGTGAATGATATTTTATTATGGTTTTAATTCGCCTCTCCTTGATTACTAGTGAGATGTACATTATATATTATATAAAATATATATTTTAAAATTTATATATAATATATAAAACACACACATATATACACACACATTCGAGTATAAATATGACATATGTATGTGTGTATATATGTATATATCTATCGTCTCTCTCCATTTTGGTTTCCTATTCTTTATTCTGGACATTAAACATTTGGTGGTTATATCTGTTGTTCTGTTGCAACATCTTTTCCCAGTTTCTGGTTTGTCTTTTACTCTTTATGGTATCTATTGAGAAACAGAAGTTCTTAGTTTTAATCTAATCAAATTTATCCATGTTACTTTATAGTTGTGTTTTTGTGTCTTAAAAAGATACTCTCGTATATTTTTTCTAACAGTTTTTAAGTCCTGGCTTTCATATATTATATCTTTGATCCACGTGGAATGTGAGGTAGGGATTATTTTTACTTATTCCCCACACAGGATAACCAGTTACCAAGTACCATTTATGGAATAGGTCATCCTTTCACCAATGATTCAAAATGCCAGCTCGTCATGTATCAGGTTTCCAAACTAAGCACAGGCCTGTTTAGGGAGGCGTTAGTCCAGTACACTGGCCTACGCTTGTGCCAGTCCTAAACTGTCTTAGTTAGGAAAGTTAAATAACAGGTCCGGCTATCTACTAGATCATGACTCCCCTTCTCCTCTTGTTCTATACCTTGGTTATTTTGTGGCCTTTGCTCTTCTATAATAATTTTAGAATCAGCTTGTCAAGTTTCATGAAAAACTCTATTGGGATTTTGATTGGAATTGCATGGAATCTATAAATCAATTTGGGAGAATTAATATCTCTAGGATATTGAATCATCCAATCTAAGAAAATCATCCATATTTAAGTTGTATTTAATATCTTTTAACAGATTTTTTCATTGTTAATACAAATATGCATATTTTATTAATTTCTGGTAACTTTTTATTTTTTTATGCTATTTCTAATTGTGCTGACATATAGAAATGTAATTATTTTTTATATACAGATCTTCTATTTCACAACTTTGATAAACTGTCTTATTAATTCTAATAATTTTTCTGTAGGTTCTTTTGAATATTCTGTGTAGACAATCCCATGACCTGCAAATAAAAAGATCTTTTCCATTCCTTAAAACTGTTTCTTTTTCTTATTGCATTGGCTAAGACTTTAAGAAGAATATTTGTTAAAAGAGTGGCATCCTTAGCTTTTTCCTGATTTAAAGGAAATGATTTTAGCCATTTAATACCAATGAACAGAATGAGGTTTGCTGGAGGTAAATACCTTCTATCATTATTTTTAAATTTACAAATAGTAAAATAAACTCTTAGTTTTAATGCATACATGATTTTACACAACTATCTTCATGATCAGGATACAGAACTGTTCTGTCACCCTAAACACCTCCTGCATGCAGCCCTTTTGAATTCAAACCCTTGTCTTTCCCTAAACCTTGGCAACCACTATCTGTTCTCTGTCCCTATGGTTTTTGCCTTTTCCAATGTCACATAAATGAAAGCATAAATTATGTAACCTTTGAGAATGGATTTCTGTGATACTGCAGTATAATAAGAAACATGTATTTGGTCTTTGTCCCTGGCTTCTGGCACAAGATTCCTAAAATGATGTAATTCCCTGAGTGATAGGGGTGAGAGGTATTTCTTTTATTATTCATAATAAACCTCTTTCAATCATACCTGCGTTTTACTAATGAAGTGACTCTTGGGAGGATGGAGCTGGTTGCCAGAGGAACCAACCATGTAATTAGAGGGTTTAACTTTCTATGCCATCCCCTGACCACTGGAAAGGGGGAGAGGGCCGGAATATTGGGCAAACTGCCAACAGCCAATGATTTAATCAATCATGGCTATATAATGGAACCTGTATAAAAACCCTAAACAACAAGGTGTGGAGAGCTTTCAGGTTGGTGAATATATGAATGTACTGGAAGGATGGTGTGCTCAGAGAGGACATGAAATCTCCGCACAGCCTTCCTCATACTTTGCTCTATGCAGCTCTTCATCTGACTGTTCATCTGTATCCTTTTAATACCCTTTAAACCAGTAAATGTAAGTAAATGTTTCCCTGAATTTTGCTAAGTCATTCCAGTAAATTATTGAAACTCAGGATGGGGTCATAAGACCCTCCTCCAATTTATAGCTGGTCAGTCAGAACTATAGGTGACAATCTGGGACTTGTGACTAACATCTGAAGTGGGGGAAGTCTTGTGGGACTGAGCCCTTAACCTACCAGAACTGGGTTAAATTGTAGGACACCCAGCTGGTGTCCACCAAGAACTGGAGAATTGGTTGGTACGAGAAAAATCCCCCCCTCCAATTGGTGTCAGAAATACTGAGAACAGAGAGAAACTGGTGCTTTCCTATAGTTTCTTTCACTCAGCATAGTGCTTTCAAGAAGATTGTATCACAGGAGTATAAACCTAAGAGAAAATTATGAACTCATGGGTTTTATTAAATGTTAATTCATCCATGTTGTCCACATTCCTGAGCAGCCTAAGAAATTTATCTGGGCGAATGGGGAAGATAGTGTTTTTACACTAGAACTTTACAGATGAGCTGCTGCGGAGTCTTCTTTGGTCACTAGCATTTTGTTTTGTTAGTTTTTTAAACTGTACAACTTTTGGTTTATAAACTACAACTAACATTCCTGAGTCTGAAACAGAATCAGACTTGGAAATCATCCAAGGACACAGTTTAGCAATGTGATGAATAAGGGCTCTGGCACCATATGGACCTAGACTCTACCTGCTATTCTTAGTCAATTCACCTTTTACTGAGTTTCAGTTTTCTTAACAGTAAAGTAGAGAAAATTGAGTTTTGTGGGAAAGTTAAATGAGATAGTCCATGTAAAATGAACTGCAGAGTGCCAGGCACATAGCAAAAGCTCCACAAATGGCCACTGCTGTTATATCTACTACAACTCTGTCATTTTCCAGATTATGTAAATAACCTAAACATTCTATTTTTATGGTTTTAATATTGAAAGGATACAACTTTGTGTAAAAAAATGCCTATTTTGGCTAACAGCTCTTTAAGGAAGGATATGAAAATGATTTTATTTAAACACATATATTGTACCATTTCTCTATACTAGATTATAATTCACCAGCCCAGGGAATGCAGTAAGAACAACAAAAGAATAAAACCTGGTATTTTATCTTCCAAATGTCGGAGAGGAAAATTATTAGGAAGAAAATATAAGTTCATAAGAAATTGTGACAACAGTGCTTTAAAAGTATTGACAAGTTACTTTTCTGTCAAAAACTTTGAAAAACATTGTATCCCCTCCCACATGCCCTCTGTGGATTAGCATCCCATCTGCTAATCCACAGAGGGCATGCGTGAAAACCGTTACCATCTGTGAACTCTACATGGTGGTCCAAAATGACATAAATTGATATAATTATTTTTAAAATCAATGGATTTTATTTTTTTAAATAATCTAGAACGAAGAGCGCATATACCTCAAGACAACTAAATTAAAGACACTTTGTTCCCAATGAACATCACTTTCTTGCCATTGGCTCAATCACTTAATTTTTAAACAAAATGTACCTCCATCTAGAGTAAGTTTTGACCGCCACTCAACAGGCAGAAATTCAACATGTGTTGCATGGTTGGAAAAATGCCTTTCTTCTATTTTTCTAGCAGCCTCTCTCATCCTAAAAAAAAATATAAAAACAAAACAAAACTTTATCAGAGAAACTTCACACATGTATTTATATGGTATAACATTTCTTTAATTATAACACTCCCACTTGCTTGTAACTTCATCCAATTAAGTTTCAGTTAACATTATACCATGCAATAATGTGCAATACTAGGATACCTTCATTTCAAAACACATTTGGTCCCTGCCAAATGGTCCTTCATAATTGATCCTGTCCAAAATATCCACACTTAAGAAAACGCTGCTAGGTTTAAACAGCCATAACTTTTATTTATACTTTTGGTTTACAGGATGAATACGTAAAAGATACTATCACGTTTTATTGGTCTAGTGATTGTGTTGTGGCTCTATCGCCAATAATAACCCTTCTTGCTTCAGTAGCCTAGCTGGTCATGGCACACATGGTTAGGTAGATGGGTAGGCGTGGACCAAAAATCTCCATGGACGTTTTGGACAGGACCAAATGTCTGCTAATCTCATGGATAGCACCACCACAATCAAGATACAGGGTAATTCTAGCATCCCCCAAAACTCCATCATGCTGTCTCTTTATAGTAGCACCCTTCCCCAGTAATACTTCAAAGCAAATCACAGACCTCACATTATTTCATCTGTACATTAGTATATATTTTAAAATGTAAGGAAAACATAACCTATTCAGTACTATTATACCAAAACAGTTAATAATTCTTTTATTTTGGCAAATATGTAGTTCAGTGGTCGCTTTTCCCCAGTTAGACTGTAAATATTAGTTTATAATAATATTAAAAATATTTTTTACACTGATTTGAATTGAGCTCCAAATATAGTCCACACATTGTTAATTGGTAGATGCATCTCTTAAGTGTCTTCAATCTATAGGTTCCTCTTTCCTTTTGCTTTATAATTCTTTTTTCATCCTGTAATTTTTAATGACTTCCTCCCCATGGCGGTATTTAACATGTTCTTTGTCCCCTATTTCCTGCAATCTGGTAGTCACATATAGGGCGTTTGATCAGATTCAAGTTCTACTGTTTTGGTAAGACTACTATATCTGGTTTTCTCTTTTGGCTGATGCCAGCAGTTATGAGGATCATTGATTAGATCCATTAGCTATTATGGTTGCAAAAAGGTGCTTCTTAAATGCTATCACTCCTTTTATTTCTAGAAAGAGAAACTTTCTTATATCAGATATTTGCCTGCTTTGTGGTACAACCAAACAGTTTCTGAGAAAAGGCAAGATAAATGGTTAATTCTTCCCTTTTATTAACAATTTTCAAAATACTGAGAAGGTAGGCTTTGTATTTTTTTTTGACATCATTACTAACTCATAGATTTAAAAATATTTGAAGTGTTTAAACCCACTGTAATTATTATCCTTACTGATGCTCAAATTGTCTTCTTTTGGAGGTCAATCCAGTCTCTTTAAGTCGACTTCTGTGTCCTTTTGACACAACCTCATTAGTTGTTTCTTTTTAAACAATTCAGTGGTTTTTAGTATATTCAAAGAGCTGTACAACCATCACCACTATCTAATTGCAGAACACTTTCAACAGCCCCCAAAGATACACAATATACATAGGAGTCACTTCCCATATTTCTTTCCCCCAAGCCTTGGAAACCATGAATCGCCTTTCTGTCTCTATGGCTCTGCCTATTCTGGACATTTCATGTGAATGGAATCATACAGTATGTGTGGCTTTTTGTGTCTGGCTTCTTTCATTTAGCATAATGTTTCAAGGCTCATCCATGCTGTACCATGAATCAGTACTTCATTGCTTTCTATGGTTGAATAATATTCCATTGTATGAATATACCACTTTTGTTTATCCATTCATCCGCTGATGGACATTAGAGTATTTCCATTTTGGGGGCTATTAAGAATAATGCTACTATGAATATTCTTTAATACGTTTTTGTGTAGATGTATGTTTTCAATTCTCTTAGATATAGACCTAGGAGTGGAACTGCTATGCTTAATGTAATTTTAATGTACATTTTATAAGCATGGTTGAGCATTTCCTTTTCTGGGAACTGGCTGTTCATATCTTTAGCCCATTTTTCTAAAAGACAGTCAGACATTTTTTCCTTTATTTTTAGAAGTTCTTTATCTATTACGGATATTATCAGTTTTCCTGTGACATAAGTTGTACATGTTTTCTTTCAATTTGTCTTATTTTAGTTTTTTCACCATATGGTTTTTTGAGATGATATAATATTTATCAATATTTTTCCTTATTGCTTCTGGATCAAGTCATACTCAGGACAGTTTTCTCTATTCTTAAGGGTGTAGAAGAATTCAACCTCCCCTCAACCCTACCTTTTAAATCCATAATACTTGTATGGTTTCACTTATGTTTAAATGCGATCCAATTGAAATTTATCTTAGCGTGAGAAATGGACCCAATTTTATTTTTATCCTTATGGTTATCGAGTTATCTCAACACTATTTGTTAAAAAGCCTATCTTTCTGGGGCCGGCCCGGTGGCTCAGGCGGTTAGAGCTCCCTGCTCTTAACTCCGAAGGCTGCCGGTTCGATTCCCACATGGGCCAGTGGGCTCTCAACCACAAGGTTGCCAGTTCAATTCCTCGAATCCTGCAAGGGATGGTGGGCAGCGCCCCCTGCAACTAAGATTGAACACGGCACCTTGAGCTGAGCTGCCGCTGAGCTCCCGGATGGCTCAGTTGGTTGGAGCGCATCCTCTCAACCATAAGGGTGCATCCTCTCAACCACAAGGTTGCCAGTTCGATTCCTCAACTCCCGCAAGGGATGGTGGGCTCTGCCCCTGCAACTAAGATTGAACACGGCACCTTGAGCTGAGCTGCAGCTGAGCTCCCAGATGGCTCAGTTGGTTGGAGCCCATCCTTTCAACCACAAGGTTGCCGGTTCGACTCCCGCAAGGGATGGTGGGCTGTGCCCCCTGCAACTAGAAAAATGGCAACTGGACCTGGAGCTGAGCTGCACCCGCCACAACTAAGATTGAAAGGACAACAACTTGATTTGGAAAAAAAAAAAAGGCCTGGAAGTACACACTGTTCCCCAATAAAACCCTGTTCCCGCCTATCTTTCTCTATTTCTAGTATATTTTAAAAGGCATTAATTACAATATAATACAGTTGTCCCGTGAACCACGTGGGTTTGAACTGCTAGGGTACTTACATGTGGACTTTTTTCAACTGACCACAGTTCAGTTGATCTGTATAGTTCAAATGTGTTGTTCAAGGGTCAATAACTGGCAGTTGGAAATCTTCGTATGTGGAGGGCCTATAGCTGTTACCAGTCGTATATGGGTCTTATATTAATTTTTGCTCCAAAAGACGCATTAGAGCTGATTGTCCGGCTAGGTCTTATTTTCCGGGAAACAGGGTATATGTGGATTTAACTGCGAGGGAGGTCAGAGCCCCTAACCCCCATGTTGCTCAAGGGTCAACTGTAATATTTTGATTGTATTAGGTTGGTGCAAAAGTAACTGCGGTTTAAAAGGTTAAAAATAACTGCAAAAACTGCAATTACTTTTGCACCAAACTAATATATCCCCAAAGTTGCCATTTAAAAAAGTCTACATACATTCTAGGTTGCCAAAAAGTAAATCTGCTTCCCTTATCATCACTGAAAATAAAGATGATAGCTACAACTTCAGACCCGGAGGCAGGACCTGTCTTAATACCCACAGAATCTAAAAGTTTTTTTTGTTCCAGCAGATACTCAGTAATGTTTACAGATACATTCTACAAGTGTCGGTGTCATCTTTTCAAATGTTCAGTTTTAACAAGTATGAATATATACAAGAAAAAAACGTATTTTAAGATTTCTAATATTTCATTCAGTTATTCATTTTTGATGGTTACACATTTCTTATATATTTCATTATGATATAATAATTAGGAAATAGTATGTGTGTTGGCATCTGAATTTTCCAAAAAAAAAAAAAAAGTTCATTTTAGACTAAGTGGTTTTCAACCATAGGCAATTTTTCCCTCTAGGAAATACTTGTAGTGTTTGGAGATATTCTTTTGGTTGTCACAACTAAAGGTTCTATTTGCATCTAGTGGGTAGAGGTCCTGGATGCTGCTAACTATCTTATAATGCAGAGGCCAGCCACCCATCACAAAGAATTATCCGGTCAAAAATGTCAATAGTGATGAGGCTGAGGAACCCATTTTGAGTTACAAACTCAAAAACACTACATCTGCTTAAAATACTGTCCTTTTCTACAGTAAACTTACACAATCCTACACCCCAAGGATCATTATCATAGTTCTCAAATGGGCACATATGTAGATACTGGTTAGGCAAGGAGGTATGTTTACTAAATCACTTGGTTGTAATTATCTGGAGTGACTCTTTAAAAAAAAGGAAGAAAAGGAAAGATGGAAGAAAATAGTGATGAATGGAGTTTGGATTTTACACTACGTGGAGAATGTATTTATTCATGAAAACACTCACATGGCCGTATTTTTGATAATTCTTCCTTGGTCCATCTTCTGCCCAATGCCATGCACAACAAATACAATATGGGTAGTCTGTGATGGCTTGTCTTCTAACGTGGCTTCTTCTACATAACCTCTATGAAGTCTGGTCCCACTACTTGATGCTGTAGAAAAATTATGATTCTAAATTCACTATTTATTCTGGAAACAGTATTTTCACAATATATTGAAAGAAATAAAGAAGAAAAGGAAATATTAAAAGAAAATTTCACGTTGGGAAGGGATAAATTTGTCAGATGATGTATGCTGATTGGCTCTGATATAAAGTGCTAAATTGGACATGACACCAAACCATAAAGAAACAGAAAAGGAAGGACAAATTGATTGCATACAAATGTTAAACTTCTCTCTCTCTAAAAAAAAACAAACAAAAAAAAAACTGTGAGGCAAAAATAAAAGATGACAAACTGGGGAAAATTTTGCAAAATATGATGCATAGTAAGTTAATTACCTGAGTATACAAAGAGAGCTTACTAATCAAAAATTGAAAAGACAATGACTCAAATAGCAAATGGGCTAAAGATATAAGGTAATTCACAAAACAAATACAACTGACTAATGAACATATAAAAAGAAATTCAAGCATATCTGTTATCAAAGAAAATAAAGCAGTAAAAAGGGTTATATCAGAATTGACAAAAAAAATTTTTTTAAATTTATTTTTTGGTAATGATCTTACATCTTCCCCAGGTACCATTCCTTCTTTTCTTTCTTTTAGTCAAACTTCTTTAAAGAGTTGTCTATTAACCCTGCCTCCATTTTTTAACGTTGTACTTAAGCTTCAATCCACGCCCATCTGGTTTCTGCCTCACCAGTCTATCTAAGTCACCAATGACTTCCATTTCACTAAATCCAATGGAAAGTTTTCAGTTTTCCTCCTTGATACCACGTTTCAATTGCCATGTTTTATTTTCACATGACTACCTTGAGTTTGATGGCTTTTATAAGTATAAAAGATACTTATTAATCTTGTCAAATCATTCTAAATATATAATTATTCACTGATGAATACATGTCAACTCAATCCCCTTAACAAAAGTTTCATTTAATAGGGCAGTAACTGCCATTAAATATAATACATATATAAAATATACTAAAAATAGAATTTCAATAGTCTATTCTGAACACAAGAGAAAAATTCAGATTCCCCAAATTTTGACAAACTATAGTAACATTT
This sequence comes from Rhinolophus ferrumequinum, assembly GCF_004115265.2. NCBI lineage: Eukaryota > Metazoa > Chordata > Mammalia > Chiroptera > Rhinolophidae > Rhinolophus > Rhinolophus ferrumequinum. The sequence goes on along the minus strand of NC_046289.1, from coordinate 39,705,983 downwards.
AACAATTACCTTTAGAAAATCCCAGTTTTTGGGTAACTGTTCTTGCAATTTTAGATGTTGTTGCATCACTATAAAGATACACTTCATCCACACTGTGCCAGTCCACATGGTTTCGACTCAACTTGAAACTATGGACAGCTGTTGCAGAAAGGAAAAGGTAATTTTAAGGTCTCCAAGACAAACTTCTTTGTGTGAAAAATTATAATACACAGATTTTTGAATCAATATTTGAACCCAGTTCAATAAAAAACTATGTCATTGAAACACATATTGATGTGAAGCAAGTAATGGATAGGGACTTTATTTTTATAAATGATTAACCATGATATAGGGAATGGTAATTTGTTAGAACAATATGGAATAACTGGCTTAACTACCATAATTTTAACCTGTAACACATAGTTAATATATTTTTGGAATGGGTATTAAAGCCAATTATCACTGGATATTGCTCACCATAACAGAAATCCAAAGTTGAAAAATGTTTTAATAAGAAATCAAAGAAATTTTTTTTCTACTATGATGTTCAAGTCAGCATGACTATTGCATTTCTGTAACTGAGGTATACTTGGTGAAAACGAGCTCTAAAAAAAAGAAAATCAAACCCATATATGCTCGAGGAATACATAAGCTCTGTGAGGCAGGGACTATGTCTTGGTCATTTTGAATCACTAGCACCAAACAGTGTCCTAGCACAGGGTGACACGTACCACAAATGTTTGTGGAAGCAATGGATCAAGAAAATTGTCATAACATGTCCACCAATTCATAATTTGGTAATTCGTGTATAATGAAGACCTTAAACTTTTCCTCTATCTTTGGCATAGAGGTAAGAAAAATTCACATACCCATCTTTAGAAAAACCCAGGTACCTTGAAATAATTGTGCCTGATTTAATTTCTTAAAATCCTCTTTAAGCAAAATATTATCTCCCATTATATATAAAGACACAGAGGTACAGAGTGAGATTAAGTGACTTGCCACAAAGCTAGTTACTGGCGGAGACTAACTTCTGATTTGAAGATGGTTTGAAAATAATCTCAAGCTAAACATGAAAGGATACAGACTTGGTCAAGATCTAAGATCCTAAGACATTTTTATGAAAATCTATTTCCTCAGAAAAAAAAATCCTTTCCAGGAAACTGTACTTCTTAGTTAGGTTAAAAATGTAATTTCAAAAAGATATGAAAAAACAATTTATATTTTACTTACCTGCCAGGATACATTACTAACACTGAACACAAGACCAAGATGCAATTAACATAACCAACAGTATCTTCCGTTCCAAAGAAAACGTATAATAAACTCAGTTGTTTAAAAGAACTTCTCATAAATTAAAAAAAGAAAGTCTTTTGCTTAAGCTTAACAATTATTTACTTTTCTAATTCTATGTCCAATCCCAGTCACTATTTTAAGCCTTTTATATGTAATGTTTCTAAATCACAGTTTTGTTAAAACAGTTTTAAGCAATATACAGTTAAAACACTGAAACTACAAGATCAAAATATTAAGAGAACAGTGTTAGACCAACAAAATTTCATTCCTCCTTAAATAATCCACGTACTGTCTTAAAGTAAAACATCTTAATACTGGCAAACATCTCATTACTGGACTATACATATCATTTACAAATGTTTACATCACTTACAATTAAGTAACACTAAACAAAATAGCATAATGGATATGTTCCTATGCTTTATATACTAATACTCATAATATCTATGTTTTAAATACAACTGAATGCTCTAAATACAACTAAATACTATAAGCCAGGAATACAACTACATGGAGAAGTAAACTACGATTACTGTACCTTGGGAACGCTTTCGTTTAAGACCTGCCGCATCTGTACTCTCCTTATATCCTCTCCATTTGAACAGAGAAGGGAGGGAGAAGGGAGGGAGGTGGTAGACAACTAAGAAAGCAAAAACACTGAGCTTCAAAGTAAATTTTAAATGAGGTTTGCTACTTTGCCTTTCTGTTGTATTAACTCTAAAAAATGAGTTGTATTTGAAAAAACAATTTAATGTTTATCAAATATATGCTCTACTTTTACTGAAAAAAGGCAAATGATATCTAAATTTATCAGTTAAAGACAACTGTGCAATCACGTTTTAAATGTCTTTGCATAGATAGAATTAAAAAATAGAACATGGTATTTTTGTATACACATGGGATTTATAAATCCCTTTTTACAACACTAAGGTTATTTACCCCTTTTTCTTTACAACACTAAGGTTATTTACTCTCACCAAATTTGTGACTATGACATAGCCAACAGCTGATGTACATAGAGAATGCAATAAATAACATTTTAAATATCCAATGCTACTTCCATGAGAAGATACCACAGTACACATTCCACTAGATGCTTTCCATTACTGAAGTATAATGGAGCCTCCCCACAGAAACAAAACAAACTTTCACAACTGGCTTCAAGTTGTTAAAAGATTTTTAAAAATGAAACTTTAAAATCAAATTGGAAGCTATGCTTTTAACTGATTTATTAATGATAAAATAATGATTAGTGATAGAATAATGAAAAAGGGTCATTAATAAAACCTTACGCTGTGATACCTCTTAAGCACGAAACAGACAACATAGAGTAAAGCTGGACATAGAGTCGATGTTTGGCAAATCAGTAGATAACCTTAAGTCAACATTTCCCGTCAAATACTGCTAGTTATTTATCAATTAATTTCTTTATATTTTAAGTAAGCAATTATTTTAAAACCCAGTTGAACCTGAACCTTACAAATCAGTTTAACAGTTCTGTTAGTGAAAAACAGAACCTTCAGGATTTAGTTCACATTTATGTTCTCATACATTTTTCATCCTCACTCCCTTCTACATTAATGTGACATTCAAAGGTTAAATACTCCGCAAGTATAAAAATATTTAATCCCTGTTGTATAGTACTAGACATAAAAATCTGTTGTATATACAGATGACATATATTTAAAGATTTGTGAAATAAAGGTAACGGAGATGCTTACAAGGCACTTAATAACTACATATAACTATATGTAATTCGATGGCTACAAAAAACTATTATAGACTAGGATTAAAAGCTGGGTTGTAACATCAGGATTACACTAACATTTCATTGTCACAAGGGGTGGAAAATGACAACTGAAACAATTTTCTTCACTGAAAATGTTTCTTCGTTCATGTGCCTTCTGGTCAGTTACTGAGGAATAGATGGACCACTTGCAGTGAACATTTTTAAACAAAATTTCATTAGGAAAAAGATAACATATCCAAGAAGCTCAAACTGGCATAAATTTGAGACTTTACTCCAAGAAACAAAACCTAGATTTTCTAAATGTACTAATAAAACTAACATGAGTTAATTCCATATTTGCTAAAAGAGAACTAATGTGAAACACATGGACCATCTGACCAGACTTTAAAATTATGCAAATGCTTTGAGAATGCTAGTGAAGTTACAAAAATGACTTCCCTTTTTAAAAGAATAGTATAATTTAGGGATTTTTTTAAAAACCAAACACCCCAATATACCAAAAACAGAGTATATTTATTTGAACCATTTTCACAAAATTAAATAGACATAGTTCTTTACCTTCTCTTCAAATTTATTGTTTTCACTTGAAAGTCACTTGCTCTATTTGTTACAACATCCTGTTAGCATACGTAGAGAATTTAATTTTTTTTTCAACTCCAAACACAGAATTAGGTGTACCACCGTAAGAGTAGTAGAGATAGAAAGAGCTTAACTATCAATGCAAACAGGGATCACTGTTAAAAGAAATTCAAGTCCCAGACAGCATTCCTTTTCTTTTTCTAAGATAAAGTTTTAGTTAGGAATTCTTATGTAGTGTTAGCAAAAGTATGCATAAACTCAAAATACAACTGAAAATGTTAACTTATTAGATGCTAACATTTAATACAATTTTCTTTTATATATTAGTCTTACACAGCAATGAAAAAGATTTAGCATATTAAAATATAGTATGTCCAGTAAGTTTCCTTATTATAACTCATCTCTTAAAGAAATTTTCTTCAATCTATAATTCTGAAAGCAACAGAGTATCAAAAAAGGGGGTTGCTGATAACACACTAATCCCTAGAATGGAACAACTCAATAATTTTTCCCTTTATAAAATATCTGGCAACTTGGATAACCTCAACTTCAGGGGAAGTAGGCTTGCACATCTCAAACCTGCCAGTCATAATGAGAAAACTGGCAATCTTCTTGGATCTCAGAGAAATTGAGATAAATTTATATAAAAATTAAATAATAACTAAAAGCTAGAAAATGGCAATCCTCTAACTCTCCTCCTCCTCTCTTCTCTCCTGTCCCCGTCTTTCTGACTTTTGAAATTCTATACTGAGTTTGGGATATCCTTATCCAGCAACAGTGACAGGAATACACACTTTACATGCCAAATTGCTAAATGTTGTAAATCATTACAGATCTACCAACACCTGTGCGGTCATAGCACTCCAAATTAGCTTGAACAGTAAAAAGTCAAATTTGAACTTTCAACGCCATCTGTGAGATTACACTGATAATGTGACCCTTGTAGGCAGCATAGAGTCAGGTCCTACATTCCTAGCAAATCTGTCAATCTCTGCCTTTTAATAGGAGTGTTAGTTCACTTTAATATATTTACTGTAGTTATTGATATGGATGAATTTAGGTCTACCATTTCCCATTTATTTTCTCTTTGTCACATCTATTATTTTGTTTCTTGTTTCTTCTTCCCTGGTTTCTTTTGGATTAAATATTTTTTACTATTTTATTTTAATTCCTCTACTGTCCTTTTTTTAAAAAAAAAAAAACCCTTTTTATGATGAAATAAATTTAGACTTACAGAAAAATTGCAAAAATAGTACAGAGAGTTATCATATACCCTTCAATCAGCTTCCTCTAATGTTAATCAGCTTCCTGTACTATAGCATAACTATAGTACAATTGTCAAAACTAAGAAATTAACATTGGTACAATACTATCAACTAAAATAGAGACTTTTTATTCAGATTTCTCCAGTTATCTTACTAATGTCCTTTTTCGTTCTAGGATCCAATCCAGGGTACCATGGTACATTTTGTTGTCATGTTTCCTTACCCTCCTCTAAACTGTGAGAAAGTTCTGTCTTTCATGACCTTGACACTTAAAAAAAATTCAGTTTTATTAAGGTATAACTGACAAATAAAATGATAAGTTATTTAAAGTGTATATAATGGTGATGATATACTTATACATTGTGAAAGGATTCCCCCTATTAACAATGACCTTGACACTTTGAAGAGTACTGGTCCGTTACTTTGTAGAATGTCCCTCAATTTGAGTTTATCTGATGTTTTCTCACAATTGGATTGAGACTATACATTTTTTGGCCAGAGTGAGGTGCAGGCTAAATTTTAGTTTAACTGTTTTTTAAAACTAATTCCTGCTTGGATTACTTATAAAATGAATGAAACACTAATCTAGTACTAGGTTGAAATGTTTACAAAATTACTTATTTGAAGGCCTGATTTTATTTGTAGGATTCATCCCCAGTGAAACTTCTTCATTTATTAGGCTATTAGATAAATGTCTCCTAGCTTAGGAGGTGGGGTGGTTAAGAGAATTAATTTTTATTTTAACTCTCAGAGAAAATGAAATTTAGATTAAAGTCACAAATTTTTATTGATTGCTAAAAAAGTTATGCTAAACTTTTATCAATCTATTTCATTCAATCGTTACTTTGTATTAATAAAGGAAAGTTAATAAAGAGAAAATATTATATATATATCCAATTTACTATGGCAACAGCTACCCTAACCAAAATACAGATAAGGTCAGAAAGTAAGGGAATTAGCATTTTATTTTAATGTCCTTCAAGGCAAGAACTCTGTTTCTCCAGAACACTTAATAAGAGTTCCTAAATATTTTTAAATGTTTTTAATTATTAAATGGGATTTTTCTAGAAAATCTCACCTGAATAACTCCACTATACTGCAGTCACCAACTCTCTTTATTCCAAATCTCTCTTCAGAATGTGTAATTTTCACTGTCTGCTGTGTTATCTTGTAGTTAACTCTTTGTAACAGTTCTCATCTGTAGGCTCTGTCTTCCCCAATAGGTTTAAAACTCCTTAAGGGTGGAAACCTTGTCTATTTCTTTCACAAAAGTGCCTGCAGTATAGTACTAGCTGCACACGAAAGCATTCAAAATCTCCTGACAATATGAAGAGTCAAGGTTTTATCATATATAGATGAGAAAATTTAGGTGGAAAGGTATTTTTCCCCCTCAAATTAATGAAATACAAAATTTCAGAAGTTTGGAGGTAAGAAGCAAAATAATCAAAAGATTGTTAATATTTTTTATCTTTGCAGTTGTGGTAAATTTGAGTTACTTTTCCAATGATGGTAGCTTTTGGACAACAAATGTTCTTTCCTTAACACCAGTGATAATTTTCAAATGTACTATCTACCAAATTTCCCATAATCTTCAAAGTCAAATGTCACATCTCAACACATAAATGTATGTTTTATATAATATAAATGTATGTTTTACATAATACTGAATAACAAATAAAATGGTTGGAAATTTATGACAACAGTATACATACTGAATTGAACTTATAATCTTTGCTAATAATAAAACATGCTGATGCTTTACCTATATACCATAGTTTATTTTTAAAAATAAATTTTTCTTCCAATGAGCCTCAAAGATTCATCAGTTTGAAAGATTACAAGGCAAAAGTGTTTTAACAGTTTAACAATTTTCTGTGATTACTAACTAGAATTTTACCACTCAGGGTATGTCCTTAAGACTAGCAAAAAATATCGTAATATTCTAGATTGATACCCTAGAATCGACACACACGCTTAAAGACCTAATAAAAATGTACTCACACAAATAAACCATGTTCTTTATCAGATTTATGTAATTTAAATGACTGGCTCATAAAATTAGGGCACTTTGAAGAAAACTCAAGTATCCTGCCACATTTAACATTTTAGTAAAGAGTAGAAGAAGGCATATGAAATTCCAGTTTTTATTGTAATAGAAACAAGATTCCAAATAGGTGGGATCTAGAGATGAAACAGAGCTGACGATTAACTTCCACAGGATGAATTAGCAAGTGGAAAAAATATTTTGAATAGACTATGAGAAGGGGGAACAATTACTTATATTTTTATTATTCATACTCATTTTTTCTCTCCTCCAAGGTCTTGGTCCCCCCCCACCCCATGTATTAATAGTAAATAATTGGGTGGGTAAACTGGGTTTGTTAAGGTGAAACACCATTTTTGAGGTAAGACTTAAGGAGAATTAATTGAAAGGAAAAAGCCCAAAATGCAGCCTTCTCTAATAGCAGTGAAATTATGATAAAAAGTTAAGTCCTTCCAATACTATGACGTGCAGGCACTTGTGTTCATTTTGGTAGGGGTGATGAGAGGTTACAAAATACTTCAGGCACTAATAAAAGATCACGGATATATAAAATGTACTAGTTGTGCCATCACTAAGTCTCGTCTCTATGGCAGTCTGCAGGAATGTAGATAGAGCTCTGTTCTGTAGATTCCGAACTGCTCTTTACATATTGATATGTAAAAACCTTGAGCTTGGATCTTACACTGAAATAAGGACATATTTGACTACACATTAGAAAAATGAGATATTTAACATTCCTAGAGCACATTCCTAGAGCACATCTGGCACATTATGGCCAATTATTATTGTATACATTTGTTAGCTTTAGTTGCCAATTTATTCAGAAGCCACAATGCTCCTCAGTTACACAGACTTTTAACCAACTATATACAAAAGATATTTTAATTTGGTACAGGCTAAACTATACAGTTTCCTTGTGTGTGTGTGCGCGCCTGTGTGGGTTCAGAGAGAAATAAAAGAGAATAAAGAGTAGAGAGAAACGACTTGGCATGTTACTAACAAAAAGAAAAAAAAAGACAATTTAAAGCTTATTGTTTTGCCATTATGTTATATAAACAATTACTTCCAACCAAATAACTGATTTCTTCCAAGCTGTATTCTGTGAATTACTTGATCAATATTGAGTTTTTCTGCTTTAGAAATGGGGGTGGAAGTGGGGAGGTGGGGGAGGGGGAAAATCACTTAATTACTAGATTTAATAGGGCTTGTCAAGAAACCTCCCAAATAAAGGCAAGCATGGATGAAGAAACGCTTTTAGAAAAAAAATTTAGAGAAATCTACAAATTCTAATCCACCTGTACTGTTATACTCACCAGAATAGTTGATCCCACTGCCTGCAGTAAATGGAACAATAGAAGTATTTTTAACTTTACCACACATTTTAAATTTTACTCAAGATCAGACAATAACAAAACATAGTAATCTTGGCTATTACGTAAATATTTTAAACTACTGCAAACATATTCAAATGCTAAATAAAAAAACATAAGGAGTGGATTCTGTAAACTTAAAAGTTGATACGGTTCTCAATATAGGACATCTAAGAGTTATTATACTTACACAAAGGAAATTGAAGTGTTGTTTTTAAATGTCAGGAAAAGAACCAATCTTAAAATATTACAAACGTACTCTTTTGATATAATGACAAGGGATTTTTTTGTAAGTTCAATTTTCTTTGATAACTAAAAACTACTGAAAAGGACAAATTCAGAGAGCGCATTATTTGTCATTTATAGTAAATCATGTTAGTGTCATGCCATTAACATACATATTAAGTAAAATAAAAACAGATTAATTCGGAAATTCATAGAAATTTTAAATTTCAAAATAATTATCAAATGTTTAAAATAATAAGGAATTTTGTAAATTCTAACACTCTTAAATTACTACGTCAAACTTAGGAACCACTCTAAACTTTATCAACAACTTACTTCGTTTACATAACATATTAAATGTATTAATTGATCTTACCTTCTTTTCCATCTATGGATTTTGATACTTCAATATCAAAACTTTCCTGCATCTGCTGACCTCTAAAACACCTGAGATGTTCTTGCTCAATTAAATTACTTTCTTCTTCTTCTAGAGGCTGCCAAGTACCATCAATAAACCACTGTCCACGCATTACTGGTATTTTATCGGCCTCTAAAAAGAGAAATCATACAATTATACATTTTAGGATCCAACCTCCCAGAAAGAGACACAGTATCTTTGCTACCACTGTGGCAAAAACATACTTTCATGTCTCAATAGATTCATTTAAAGTTTTAAATTTCAGATTTAAGCCACAGGATATAATTTTTTTCAGCATATAATTTTACTTGTATTAAATATTACACATGATTATTTTGGCATTATAAAGGTAGATGAACAGTTATCTATATAACCGAGGCTTTGAATAACCAAAGTTAGTAGGCTAAGGGGGTTAAGACAAGTTTCACGCAAGACTGTTGATAGTTCCAATGTCTTAGAAAATATTAATGTAAACACCCTGAAGTAGTTTAGTAACAGAGTGTGGTAGGAGGTTGTTGCACTTTTCAGGGATGTCTTTCAGAGACAGGCTCCTAGTTAGTATACAGGAATAACTAACCATTTAATTAGAGTAAATACCTCACCCGTACTAGAAAAACAATGAGAAAAATGTTATTGAATGACTAAATATTTCTTTGATTAAACACTGTTCCTATAAGCCTAAGAATTTTAGTTGCTATCTACCTACCTAAAAAACTGTCAGCTATCTTGAATCCTTTAAAAAAATTAAATAAAAGCAAAAATAAAATGGAAATAACAAGTTCCTAAAAGTAAAAAGCAAAATGAAAACAAATGAACTTAATTATGTAGAGAGTTGGTTTAAACACATATAGAGATATTATTTCCAGTGGATTTAAAACACAGTAATTTGTACATACATATTAGAATATATCTATCCTATGGAGAAAAAAAAATTGCAAACATAGATTCAACCTTTTGCAGTACCTACACTGTTATAAGTGCTACTAAATGTAATAAATATTGGTAGCACAATTTTGAAACTGTAGGTTAAGGTGACTATAATCATTTTGTTAATACCATTAAGAACCTAGATATTTAGCACAAGAAAAAGAGATACAAATATAAAAATCAAAGAAATAAAAACTGTATAATTTTAAATTTTAATTAGAAATGTCAGCATGAACTAATAATGATGCATTTTCTCTTTCAAAAATGTCCTAAATTCTGTGTACTAATAAGGCATAGAAACAAAGACAAACCCAGTATAAGTGAGCACTCCAGACATAAACATTGTGATCTCTATTATTTCCCACTGAAAGAACCAAGAGTCTTTGGGACAGGAAATTTACTAGATGGTCCTGAAACATTTTGTTGTACCAGTCTTCTGCTGTGATGTGGTCAAAATCTATTATGTATTTCCATTACTTCTTGCATTATCCTATACTGTTGACTCTTGAACAACATGCGTTTGAACTGCGTGGGTCCACTTATAGGCAGATTTTTTCCAATAAATACTGTAAATGTATTTTCCCTGTGATTTTATTAAAATTTTCTTTTCTCTAGCTGACTTTATTGTAAGAATACAGTATATAATACACATGACACAAAATATGTGTTAACTGATTGTTTATGTTATCGATAAGGCTTCTGGTCAACAGTAGGCTCTTAGTAAATTTAAGGGGAGTTAAAGTTATACACGGATTTTCGACTGTGCAGGAGGTTGACATCCCTAACCTCCAAGTGGTTCAAGGGTCAATTGCACTCTGCTACAGCAATTCTGCTATATTTAGGTGTTTACTGTTATTTGGTACTTAGGTATTCAAAAATAATACAACTTCATTGTGAATTATGGCTTTTAACATTAAAAAGTATACTTGGCTGTGTTCAATGATTTTTTGCCTAGGTTCTTCTTTGTCTATTAAGATTACAACCCCTGCTTTCTTATTGTTTCCGTTTGATGTTTTTGACTATCCCTTTACTTTTAACCTTTAGAATTATTGTGTTTTATATGTGTCTACCATATACAAAGTCTGACAATTAAGTTCATAAACTCATCCTAGAAAAAGTGCTAATACTTCATTGCTGAATATCACTACGGTCACCTTACAAGTATTCCCCTTGGGAAGCTATGCACCGATGCCAGAGCCTAGTCCACCCTTCAAAGCAATTTTGGAATTCTTTTTCTGGAATGGCCATCAGAACTGTCATCGTTATTATCCTTGATGTCCTGAATGTCATCAAAATGTGTTCCTTTCTATATTTCCTTTATCTTCAGGTAAAGAAAGAAGTCACTGGGGGCTAGATCAGGTGAGTAGGGAGGGTGTTCCAATACAGTTATCTGTTTACTGGCTAAAAACTCCCTCACACACAGTGCCGTGTGAGCTGGTGCATTGTCGTGATGCAAGAACCATGAATTGCTGGCGAAAAGTTCAGGTTGTCTAACTTTTTCATGCAGCTCTTCAGCACTTCCAAACAGTAAACTTGGTTAACTGTTTGTCCAGTTGGTACAAATTCATAATGAATAATCCCTCTGATATCAAAAATGGTTAGCAATATTGTATTAACTCTTGATTTGGACTAATGGAACTTTTTTGGTCGTGGACAACTGGCTGACTTCCATTGTGCACTTTGACGCTTTGTTTCAGGGTCGTATTGGTGCACCCATGTTTCATCGCCAGTGATAACACAACCCAAAACATCGTTTTGCCTCGTGCAAACTTTGACTCTCCTTTGCTTTTTGGTGAGCTCCTTCGGGATCATTTTTACACACACCTTTCTCATGTCAAGATTTTCAGTTAAGATTTTCCTGTTTCTCTATCGATGTTTACTTGGTCTGCTATGCTTCTCAGTCAGCCGCCGATTTTGACACACAATTCAACAAATTTTTGCCATGTTTTCATTAGTTCTGCTTCTTACTGGCCACCCTGACCTCTCTTCATCAGTGACGCGTTCTCTCCACTCAGAAAAATGTTTAATCCATTTGTACACTGCCGTTTTCTTTATGGCATTATCCCCGTAAACTTGGACTAACATGTTCCTGATTTCCCTTCTACTCTTGCCAAATTTAACAAGAAATTTCATGTTTGTTTGTTGCTCTAATTCAAGCTCAGACATTCTCACAACAATAATGAACGCCACTCAGCAAGACACCACCACATGTCGACACGAATAGAGCTGTGAGACACTGATATACCAAGGTTATGAAACCTTACCGAGCTGTTTGTATAGTGCTGCCAATGTAAGTGCAAGGTGGCAAGTTCGCGAACTTAAGTGTCAGACCTTGTATAGCATAGAATTGGGTTTTTCTTTATGAAACCACATGTGAAAATCTTTTTCTTTTAATAGGTGAGGTAAGCCCATTTAAGTTTATTGATATGACTGATATATTTGAACTCTGTATTCTATAATTACCATTTTTATTATTCATATTTACCCTTTTTTTTACTCTAGTTGGTAGTTTGCCTTTTTAAAATTTTCTTTTGGTGTTCAGAAAGATTTGCACTTTTTGTTTTAGTGGTTACCTTTGCACACGTGTTTGTGTGTATGTAAGCACATATTTTAGAGTTTCCTAAATCTTTTTTGCTTATTTAACCTTTTACTGTTTTGTCTGTCCATTTTAAGTGGTATCCAATAACTCCCACTTATTAGTTATACAATAGGGAACAATTTTTTTTTTATTAAAGTTTATGGGGTTACAATTGTTAGTAAAGTTTCATAGATTTCAGGTATACAATTCTGTAATACATCATCTGTGTATCAGATTGTGTGTTCACCATCCAGAGTCAGTTCTCTTTCCATCACCATATATTGGATCCCTTTTACCCTCATCTACCACCCCCCAACCCCCTTACCCTCTGGTAACCACTAAACTATTGCCTGTGTCTATGAGTTTTTGTTTCTTTATTTGTTTGTCTTGTTCTTTTGTTGTTTTCAGTTTTATATACCACATAGCAGTGAAATCATATGGTTCTCGACTTTCTCTGTGTGACTTATTTTGCTCAGCATAGTAATCTCAAGATCTATCCATGCTGTCACAAATGGTACTATTTCATCTTTTCCTTTGGCAGAATAGTATTCCATTGTGTATATATACCACATTTTCTTTATCCAACCACCTATCGAAGGACACTTTGGTTGTTTCCATGTCTTGGCCACTGTAAATAAAGCTGCAATGAACACTGGAGCGCATATATCTTTACGGATAAATATTTTCAGATTTTTGGGGTAGATACCCAGGAGAGGGATTGCTGGGTCATACGGTAATTCTATTGTTAATTTTTTGAGGAACCTCCACATTGCCTTCCATAGTGGCTGCACTAATCTGCATTCCCACCAACAGTGTACGAGGGTTCTTTTTTCTCCACAGTCTCTCCAACACTTGTTATTGGTCCTGCCGATGATAGCCATTCTAACTGGTGTGAGGTAATATCTCATTGTGGTTTTTGTTTGCATTTCTCTGATGAATAGGAAACAATCTTATTCTATTTTTCCCTTTCTTCACTTATTTTTAGTTTCATTTTTTCTATTTTGTCAGAACACTTTAACAATTACACCCATGTCCCCACTACTGTTTAATCTTGGATCTACAGTTAAATATATTAAATGTTTCCTAAATTCTTTCATGTTCAGAACTGTTTATGTATAGCCCTGATACTTGAAGGACAGGTTGGCTAGCTTGAACTCTGTTTCCTTGTTTTTGAAAATGCTGTTGTACTGTAACCGTCCTGTGTATATTATTCTTGAGAAGTATGATGCATACCTATTTTTTTGTTAGTAATGTGATCTTTTGTTTTCCCCCTAGCAGGTCCAGAAAAAAATTTGTCTTTGAATTTAATAGTTTCACTAGTCTTTAAAATCTAACAGTTTATGAATCAGAATTCATTGTTCTGGATCAGTCTACTACAAGGTGGGCCCTTTTAATATGTAGATTTTAGTTTTTCACTAATTTCTGAAAAGTTTCCCTTGGATTATGGTTTAATAAGTAGTTCTGTTCCATTGATTTCTTTTACTTCTTCTGGGACTCTTATTATAAGTGTGTTAGGTCTTCCTTTGCCTGTACTACATTTCTACCACTGTCTCTCTGAAGATTTTTTACTTCTCTCTGCATCTCATTTTCATTCTTTTGGTTGTTTTCCTTCCTTTCATTAGTGCCCCTTACATCAATGCTCCTATTAGTATGTCAAGTTTGAGGATATTTTATTTAGTTGGAGTTTTATAATACATTTTCCTTTGTTTCATGTTTGCTTTTGGGGAAGAATTCTTATCAGTGAAAATGGATTGATTCACATTTTCTGCATTCCTCTTAAAGTAGCTTCGCATGTCATTTCACTTATTCCTATTCCTGAGCATTTCATGGATACAGTTCTTAGTTCAACAGTGTCTGCTCTGCAGATTAGTAAGAGCAGCTCTTTAATGGATGACGTGATGGTAGTGGTGGTGGGTGGGTAGGGACAGGATTGGGTGCCTTGTTTCTCTTTCATTTTTCTAAGGCCCGTAATTTTCTCCTTCCTTCTTTCCTCTCACTGCCACGGTTCCAGGGAGAACCAGTCTTTCCCTACCTTCTCTCCCAGGAGCAATGTTTCTCTGACGCTGTTACTTCTGGTTCCTCTTATTTTCATACACTTTCCCTCCAGCTAGTGCTACGAATCACTAAGTCCCCGTGCACGTATTTTGCCAATTGTGTGGGGCAAGTTTTCTTTCTAAGGGTGATTTTGTTTGTACTTCATTTTAACCTCTGATCTCCTCTTTTCTTTTTCACTGTCTCTTAAGCCTCTCCTTGCCCCATCTCCAGACTCAGAGATTTGTAACAGCAACAGAGCTGCTGTAATTTGTTGTTTTTCCACATACAGGTAATTTAAAATTCATAGTATTGCCTATCTTGTAGTAATGCTGAAAGTGTGAATTATGTATGGTTTGTGTGAGAGTGTGTGTGTGTGGTCCTTTTTGGTCTTATGGCTTTTTGGGTGAATGCATAGAGAGATTTAGATTTGGACAGTTGCCATTATCTTCCAGATCCAAAGGCTCATCTCATTTAATCTTAACAGTAATCTTAAAAGATAGCTATAATTACCCAGTTATACAAATGAGTAAGCTGAGTCTTAGTGAAACTAAGCATCTTGCCCAAAGGCACCCAGCTAAGTAATATAAGAACCAAGATTCCAACCAAAGTTTGACTCCAAAGTTCATTCTAGCTCTTCCTATTATACAATGCAACCTGTATTCTTAAATAAGAAAAGTCCCCTTTTAACCCTCATCCCAAGAAATACAGACTATTTAGTTGTATTGGATTTTAAAATAAATAATTCGGGAAATTTGACATTGCCAGTCTAATATGAGACTTACAAATCAGAGCCAACCATGCCTCCCCATAAAAATCATGGAAGTAAAAAGCAGAGTTAAAAACAGTAAAACACGTTTATAGCACACATCTACACTCCTAACTCTTTTCTTCTCTTGAGCCTAATCTAAATGTATTCTTTTGATAGATGTTTTGGGAGCTTTACCTAAGCTTTAAATTCTACCAGTATCCTGTCAAGTACTACATCTTTCTGGTTCAGGCCTCTGTCTTGAACTCCAGACCCAAATATTCAACTGCCAATTAAACATCTCCTAATAGATAATCAACAGTTAACAGAATCACAAATAGCTATGGAACACACTAGGTTCTGGCAGAAAACAAAACAAAACAGAACACAAATCTGCTACTCTACTTGTATCCTCTATCATAGAGAAAATGGTGTGCTGACATTATTCAATCAGTCACCCAAGACAAACCTGGGAGTCAACCAAGACGCCTCCTCCTCAAATGCTTCTTACAACAATAACTAGACACTAAGTACTGTTTATTGTATCTCCTAAATCACCCTCAAATTCATCTCTTACTCATCAGGCCTACGTAGAATCAATACTTGAGTTCACTCTCATCATTTCTACCTGTTCTGTTTCAGAAACTTCCTATCTAAACCTAGTATCCCTAGTTTCAACTCTGTGACACTCTCATCACCATTACCACATGCCTACTCACAGGCATGTGTATGTATAAGTACATACACACACAAACACATACAGATTCCTCTACCTTACTCTCTCTCTTTATAAACACTCAACTTATCTTTTCTAGAGTTGTCAGAGAACCTTTCTAAAATACCATGAATCATGTCATCCTAATACTTAAATTCTTTTATGACTCCTCACTGCCTTCCAGATAAACTCTGAGCTCTTTACGATCTTTCCTTGAACTGCCTCTTCACATACGTGATGCTACTTTAGGTGTTTATTCACCTAATATCTGGATGTCTACCATGAACTAGACACTACTAGACACTAGAGCAGGCTCAGGGGATACTGACGTAAGATAACGCTGATGGTCCCTGTGCTTTCCATGTCGACAAGGACAGTTTCCTGAATGTGTGATGCTGAGTTGTACTTCTGTATCCTGCATGTGCTGGTCCTTCTATCTGGGATACTCTTCCCCATTTTCTTCATTTAGCTAACTTTTATAGTTATCTGAATTAGGAAGCCTTTTGTCACCTTCCCTTCTCTGTAGCTCCACTGAGTTAATTCTGCACATATTGATCAGTGTTTATCTTACTGTATTCTAACTGTTCAGGCCTCCTCACTTCTATGGATAAAGGTGCAATGTTTCTAGAAGATAAGAGAACCTATCACAAAATATGATTCTAATTACGGGATGTTGAATGTTGCCGAACAAGGTAAATCCCATTGTGCATTATTACCCCCGGGGCTGGCAAGTTTGGTAGATGGAGTACTTTCATTAGTGCTCCAAATTGGGCGTTCCTCTGTTTGAGTGGTGCTTTGCCAATCTGTTAAATCGGTTTATGCTGCAGGGTGTGTCAGCCGTTAACACTCTATTTTCAGAGGACAGAGTTTGACTAGTTTCCAAGAATAAGAAAACAGGGGACTAGGGTGGTCGGTTAGCTCAGTTGGTTAGAGCATGGTGCTAATAACACCAAGGTTGCTGGTTCGAGCCCTGCACGGGCCACTGTGAGCTGTGCCCTCCTTAAAAACAACAACAAATGGGACTTTTTGGGGTGAACATTTTGTTGAAGGGTGACACATACAAAAAAGAGCACAAATCACATGCATACAACTCAATGGCTTTTTACAAGTTAACTGTACGCAGATCAAGACAGAAAACATTATTAACACTTCAGAAGGTCCCTTCTTGCATGTCTCTTCCAGGTGCTACCTCTCAACCCTCACCAAGGGTAAACAAAATCCCAACAGATTAGTTTTGCTTTTTAATAATTTATATAATGGGATCATTATATAGTACTTACTCTTTTATTTGGCTTCTTTGGCTTAACATTATGTTTGTAAGAGTCAGTTCTAAAGATGGGATTATTTTTATGGTTAAAGTGTTAGCAGGTGAGCATCAGATAGATGTGAGCTATGCTCTTGGTCTAGTTACTTCTACCATTAAAATAATTCTAAGTAATATAGAGACATAAGCCAACAAATTCCTAATTATATGCTTTTTGAAACTCAAGGTAGTTCACTCCCTTCTTTTACCTAGTAGACACTAGATGAATATTTATGGAATGAAAGCAATAAAAACATGAAAATCTTTTGTGAAAAAGAGGAACAAGGGAGAAAAAGAAGAAAAAGATTTGGGTAGTCAAATTCAGAATGCTAACAAGCCTAAGAGCAAAAACTTGAACACATGCAAAAAGAAGCTGAGGAAAACATTTATTCCTAAGACTAAAGTCACAAGAAACTCATTTGAGGAATATAATTAGAAAATCATCAACTAGAAGGAGTACGTAGCAGCAAAAGTATTCTCATATAGGTTACAAAATAATCCAGGATATTAGGGACTGTTGGCATATACTCTTCACACCTGCTCAGATGGCTTAAATTGTGAGGTCATAGATGGTATACAGAAAAAATGGAACTGATGAAAGGATTCTGAAGGCAGAGGCTCTAATTCCAGTTCCACCCCCTCTGAGCCTCAGTTTATCATCTGTCACGTGAGGTTATTCTTTCTAACTGCAGGTTTATAACAGGGAATAATAAAATAATGTATGTAAAAGAATTTTGTAAACTATAAAACCCTATTCCAAATTACGGCATTATTCTAATTCACATAATATCTTTTAAAGTTTATAAAACCACATGCAGTGGTTAAATCTGGCTATGTTAATTTAAGACTAGCCTTCTAGAATCTTCACCCATTCGCCTTAAGTAAACTCCCTTTACCCCTACCATCTCTTCCAAAATGAAAATCTCACACTTTGACAACAGGAGAAGCAGGCTCAGCAAAAAATCAAAAATTGGATATAAACTAAGACCTACAGATGAGCTCACTACAGACACACTGTGACTGGCAAGTTAATCCAGTGCTCTGATTTACTTCCTGGTGATATCAGTAAAAAGTGGGTCCTTTCATGTGAAAATAGAGCTCCTTAAGACTCTGTTTTTACACTGAATTGTAAGAAATAAAAGAAAAAGAAAGATGGAGATTAGGAAGCATGAGAAATTAAATGCAGTAATTGGTTCAGTAGGCCGCCGGTCTTATGCCAGCAAAAAAGAGTTCTAAGGTATAAGTCTAACAACCACTTCTATTCTACAGCCCACAAACATAGCTGCAGAAGACATCGCATTCTTACTCCATGTGACAGCCAGCCATTTGGTGCATATTAGCTCACTAAATGTATGACCATTGTCCACTCCAACATTCCTGGGCAGGAAGGCTGTAGGATACAAGAGCACTAGGTTCTGCCTAACAGAGAGAGAAATAAAGACAAGACCACCAAGAATGCAGACAGTAAATCAGTTTGCTAAATTGCAAGGACAGACTTCTATTTATAGCCATGATGGAGTAACTCGTACTTGACTTAGTGTCTCACCTTAAACAACCAGAAAATCAGATAAAATACATGGAACAATGATTTTCAGATATCGTACTATAGGCAAAAGAGGACAGTGATTGCTGAGAGAACCCCCAAAACTGCCCACGCATAGTGCCTAGAGTTTCTTGGCTACAGCGTAGGAGAGGTAACCCAAACAGAGCCTAGCAGTCTTGTTCAGTTGTGAAATGGCTTAGAGTTCAGGGAGGTGAAGGCAGCTAGAATCTGTAGGGCAAAATGCTACAAAGCAAAGGACTATACAGAAAGAGAATGGTGGCGATCTCTAGAGGAGTTCCCTTGAGTCTTTGGTGGAATACTTATCTATGCATGCATGGAAGAAAAGTGCTTGAGGCTAGGGAAAATGACCACTGGAAAGGAGTAGATGGAGCAATCTCCAGAGCTCATACCCTGTTTCCTTGAAAATAAGACCTAGCCAGACAATCAGCTCTAATACGTCCTTTGGAGCAAAAATTAATATAAGACCCAGTACTATATATTATATAATATTATTATGTTATACTATTATATTATTATATTACCGGGTCTTATATTATAGTAAAATAAGACTGGAATTTACATTAATTTTTGCTCCAAAAGACGCATTAGAGCTGATTGTCCAGCTAGGTCTTATTTTCAGGAAAACATGGTATAAGGCTGGGAATAGTTCAGGTTCCAATCAGCCAGAATAAAAAAGATTTAATCCATGGGACACTGAGTAATGCCCTCTAAAAGGTATCACCTCAATTGTAGGGATAAATTATCCCCAAACTAAAGGCTCCTTTGAGCACTCTAAAGAAGCTCAAAAGAAAGCCTTGATAGAGCATACTAATTTGAAGTAACTTTAACTGTGTACCAGATTAAAGTCCAACAACATTAAAGGAATGCTACAAAATCCTGCACACAACAGGAAATTTACAATGTCTGGCATCCAAAAAATTAACAAGTATTCAAAGCAGCATGAAAATCCAATGCATAACTAGGAGAAAAGTCAATCAATAGCAACAGATCCAGAAACAACACAGGTGGTAAAAGAAGCAGACAAAGATGTTAAAACCATTCCACTTTCTAGATTCAAGAGAGAGGAAAATGTAAACATAATGAAGAAGGAAATGGAAGATATAAAAAATACCTAAACTGAACTTCTAAAGATGAAAAATACAACATCAGAAATAAAAATATACCAAATGAAATCAAAAGTAGATTAGACATCACAGAAGATCAGTGAACTTTCTGAAATTTATAACATAGCAATAGAACACATTAAAGAACAGAATAGAAATAAAATAGAAACCATCCAAAATAAAACACAGGAAAAAATTTTAAAAAATGCACAGAGCTGTGGTACAATATCAAGCAGACTAATGTACATGTAGTAGGAATCCTAGAAAAGGGGTAGGGTGAACTAGAAAAAAAAAAAATTAAGAGAAATAATAGCTGAATATTTCCCACATTTCATGAAAACTATAAACCCCATTTCTAGAATTTCAACAAATCCTATGCAGAAGAAATAGGAAGAAAACCACTCCAAGACAAATCATAATCAAACTGCAGAAAACCATCAATAAATGGGGGGGTAGGGAGAGGGTTTGAAAAGCTACCAGAAAAAAAGATGACATCTAGAAGAAGAAAGATAAAAGTAACAGCAAACTCATCAGAAACTATATAAATAAAAGACAATGGACTGACATGTTTAAGGTTCTGAAGGAAATAAAATGACCTAGGATTCTATACCCAGCAAAAATACCTTTCAAAAATGAGAGAGAAATAAAGACATTTTTAGACAAAAGCTAAAAGAACTTATCACCAGCAGATCTGCAATATGAAAAACATTAAAGGAATTTGTTTAAGAACTTGATGGAAATTCCATACTAGGTGGAACTTTGTGTCTACATACAGGAATAAAGAAAAGTATAAATAAGTATTTGGTAAATATAAGACTTCTTCTCATTTAAAGAAATCTCTCTTAAAAACTGACTGCTTAAAGCAAAAATATTTTGGGGTTTATAACATGTAGATGTAAAATGTGTTACAACAATAGCAAAAAGGCTGAGGGGGTAAATAGAAGTACACTAATGAAGTTCTTTTACTCTACACAAAATTACAATTTTTGAAATCAGGCTATGACAAATTAAAGGTGTACACTGAAAATCCTAGGGCAACCACTACAAAAATAAGATAACAGAATTTCAGCTGGCTTAGGATGTAGAAAGCTAAAAGAACATTGCTCCTACCTCTAAAACATAGACAAATTTAATTTGTAAAATTATAATTTTTCATAAATCCTTCAGAGACCTGGAGGTCACAGGCTAACAGACTAATACAACAGCTAAGGAAAGACAGGGAGAAACAAGATGGAAGCACTTGCTTACTGGGAGTAAACATCAAAAGTCATAAAGAAAAAAGATGTCAGGAAAAAAGATTTTGGCCAAAATTTTTAACAAAATGTTAAAAGTCAAGTACAGGTGACAGTGAGAATACAGAACCCTTGGGGCCTCAGACATAAAGGGTAATGCAAATCCTTGCATGTTTTTCATTAAAGATTTCAGTAGGAGTTCATAAGAGAGACCAGGAGAAGGGTGAGGAATCTGAAAAAGTACCCCTTCGTAGTGTAGGCCTTGGGGAGGACAACAGCAGCAGCTGTGGGAAAGGGTAAAGCCTTAGCCTGGATCCTTCCTACTCTTACCTAATGGAAAAAAAGCCTTAAGAGGCTGTTAGGAGGGCAGCAAACACTGTTGCTTTTCAGATGAAGATCTATAGCTGCTGGGAAAAAGCAACAAGGGGGGGAAAAAAGAAACAACCACCACCCTCGGTGCAAAGGCAGGGCACTGCCCTGGATCAAGACCATGAGGTCTCCCATAGCTGGGGTAGGGGCAGAATCACTAAGGTCCTACTTCAAGACTCTGAGACACTGTGCCTAAGAATGAGGCTAAACCAGAAAACAGAGAATGTCCTTCTCCACTCCCACTCCTAACTTCATCACCAACATAGCCAGCATTTAATCTACTGCTGGGGGCAGATAAGAGCATGTACAAAAACCTCTGGCAAACCAGCCTCCAACCTAAAGAGTAATGATTTGAAGTCTCTGGTGCATTGCTGGTTATGGTAACTATTGTAGTAACAGTTATTGTAGTAACAGTATAGTAACAAAACCAAAACCCAGCTCAACTCCCAACTAGACTGATCAACCTCCCACACTAACAGCCTAACAAAAGGCCTTTATGTATTTCTAGGCATAAATGCTCTATTGTCCTACACAAGCTGTGCAGCTTTCATAACAACAACAAAAAATTGAGACATACAAAGAAGGAAAAAAATACTGTCAATAGACAAAACAACAGAACCAGACTACAGATGTGCCAGATGTTGGAACTATTAGACAGAGAATTTGCTAAACAGATTAATATGCTAAAAACTCTAGTGGAAAAGGTGGGCAACATGTACAATCAGATGGATAATTTCAACACAGAGATGAAAACTACAAGAAAGAATAAAAAATGTTAGGTGGGTTCATTAGTAGACTCAACTTTGCTGAGGAAAGAATCGGTGAATTTGAAGTCAATAGAAATTACCCAAACTGAAACACACACACACACACGGAAAAATTAAAAAGCAGAACAGAACATCCAAGAGCTGGGAGACACTATCGAGTGATCTGATATGTGTAATTGGAATCCAAAAAATCTCACAGAACACCAAGTAGGAAAAATATGAAAAAGGTGTCCCTAAAAGCTATTAATAGAGATAAAAGAGAATCATAACAAATATTCAGTCCAAAAGAAGGCAGGAAAAGAGTTGAAAAAAGAAAACAATAAATGGGACAAATAGAAAACAATGAGCAAGATGTTCAATTTAAACTCAAACAGCATTAATCACATTAAATATAAATGCCCTAAAAAACCAAATAAGAGATTGTTAGAATGAATTTTAAAAAGCAACAACCAATAGATAGGTAAAGACATATATAGGTTTAAAAGGAAAAGATACATCATGAAAATACTAATCAAAAGAAAGCAGGGAGCAGCAAAATTAGTATCAAAGTAGGCTTTAATACAAGAAATAAACCAGCGATAAAGGGGGGCATTTCAAAATGATAAAGGCATTGTTTCATGAAAAGGATATAACAATCTTAAGTGTATATGCACCTAATAACAGAGCTTCAAAATACATCAAATAAAAACCAATAGAAATAGAAGAATAAATAAATAAAACCACAATTAAAGTTGGGGATTTCATCCTCCTTCTCAGTAATTGATAGTATGAGTTTACAGAAAATCAATAAGAATATAAAAGTTTTAAACTGGTCAGAGCAGAAATAGGTAGGTAAAAGAAAAATAGAGACGAAATAAAGATACCAATTTGTGGGTTGAAGGCTAGTTCCTCTAGAACCCCTTGGACTGGC
Organism: Rhinolophus ferrumequinum; assembly: GCF_004115265.2. NCBI lineage: Eukaryota > Metazoa > Chordata > Mammalia > Chiroptera > Rhinolophidae > Rhinolophus > Rhinolophus ferrumequinum. The sequence continues at coordinate 39,682,810 of NC_046289.1, read as the reverse complement.
TGAACTGGTAATTCTCTAAGTGTAAGTGCAAACAACACAGATGAAGCAGCTTTGAGCCATTTAGACTGGAGGGATTGATGGACTGACAGTGTTATTCATGTGAGGTCTATAAACTTCTGCCACCAGGATTACTTCGGATACCTACTGAAGAGGAAGATGCTCAGGCCCTCAGGCTCAGAGCTCTTGAATCCAATCTTCTGAGATGAGATTTGAGAATTTACATTTTTAACAACCTTGCATTTGACTGTTAAGCTCAGTGAAATCTGCAAACTACTGGTCTAAGATACGATGCCATTCCACAGGCAAGGGAACCCAGCAAAGACAATTCAGAAGCTAAAGAGTACTCCACTATCCTCACCTCACCTGGAAAAGTCTTCGTTTTGTTCAACTTCAGAGTCAATAAGAGGAATGAAGGTCCTTGACCTGTGATACTTGGTGACTCCCAGAACTTTCAGGGGGTGAGATTAAGCAGCTTTAACATGCATATGCATACACACACACACACACACACAGACACACACACACACAGGGAGAGGGGAGAGAAAAAAGGAGAAAACGGAGAGAGAGGGTGTGGGGGAATATGTGTATATGTATGTGTTATGTGTGTGTGTCATTAAATTTAAACTGAAGTAATTCTGATAGAGCCAGAGAATCCCACTCTTCTTTTTCACAAATAAAACAGGTCAACCACACACTTTTTAATTTCTAGAAGCTAGGCTTCCAGTTTAAGAGCAAACATACCAGCCCAGCTTAAATAAAATAGCTAACACTTATTGAACCAGGAACTCTAAGTGCTCTACATATGTGTATGTATTTCAATGAAATATTCATAATAACGCTGTGAAACAGGAATCAGTATCTCCATTTACAAAGGAGAAACTGGGCCACAGAGAGATTACAACTACTGTGTTTCCCCGAAAATAAGACCTAGCCGGACCATCAGCTCTAATGTGTCTTTTGGAGCAAAAATTAATATAACACCCGGTCTTATATTATATTAAAATAAGACCCTGTGTTGTGTTGTGCTGTGTTGTGTTGTGTTGTACTGGGTCTCATATTATGTAAGACCGGGTGGTCTTATTTTCGGGGAAACACGGTACAACTTACCCAAAGTCATATGGCTATGGTAAATCAAGGATTCAAACTAAGGGAATTTGACAACAAAGACCTATTCTCTAAGCCCACTTGGCTTTTATTGCCAATGCTGGATCAGGAACCACCGCTTCAAATCCCTGGACTAAGGACAGACTGATTTGAAGCTAGATCTTGCACTATGTGCCAGAACCCAACTGTCATCCCTATCACTGCTGGTTCAACTGCAGGTCAATTAAGAGAAATCTCTCAAAGTTTTCATGCTGAGGTCTCCACTGTAAGGAGAATTATGGGCTATTTCTGTCTTGCCAACATGGCAGAAATCCAAGAATACTACTGGCTCTGCCTCAACTGAAAACTGAGTAGTCTTTTAGAAAGCTGTAAAGTTCTCTGTGGTATCAAAAGTCTGGGCAGCTCGTTAGAGATGTTCTAAACAAGCTTTTGGGATAGCGTCAGTACCTCCCCACATCTGGTGACAGGATCTGCATACCGAAAAAGTAGATGATCAAGAATTTAGAATGATTTTATGGGATAAAATTCCTCCTTTCCCAGAGGCAGTAGATTTCTAAGAGAATGATTGGTGCACTCTTCTGGGGTCCAAGTCAGGAAGCCTCAAGACAGTCCGGCTCTTTCTGGGGCCTGACAGACTAGGCAAAAAAAATCAGTCACAGTTTCTCACAAGAAGAGGCAACAGTTACAGAGGTCCTAGGGCTCTGCCTAAATGAGAGTCAATTACCATGAGTCAAGGCCAAGAAAATTCAATGTCAGGAAAGGGACAACAAATCGAAATACAACTGTTGAAAGCCAAGAATGTAAAGTGGGTTATAAATTTGAAAGGATAGAAGAGGCAGGAAAATAGAGAAGTAATAACAGCTAACTGTTACATAGAGTGTGCTATTTATCATGGGATAGTTCAAGATCTTTAAATATTTTAACTTATTACACAATCCTAAGAGGTAAGTACTATTTTCCATATTTTACAGAAGAAGAGTACTGTGGCACAAAGCAATTAAGGTGCCCAAAGTTACGACAGTGTATGGCAGAGCTGGAATTTGGGCCCAGTCTGCCTCCAGTGGTCATTTACACTCATAAACATGACTCAATACCGCCTCTCTAGAAAAACCAGTAAAAATCAAAATGAAGGTGGCAGAAATGAAATTGATGAGCTAATATAAATCAGGTCCACCCTTTTTGTGTTATCTACCATATACTTTGGCGGGTTCTACATCTGTCCATGAAAGACAGAATGCTATCAGGCAATCAGAATTCTAAACAATGTAATCCAGGAGTAGGAACATCCATTATTTATGGGGCACAGTTACACTTTTCCTCCACCAAAAAAAAGTGTGATAATGTAGTTTACATAAAATAACAGGTTAAATAGTAAACAGGTTAAAAACAAACTGCAACTATATCCAAAAAGATATTCTAAAATATAAGGTCCCAGTTTTTTCTAGTGAAAGGCAAAGAGCAGAAGCAGGGGTGGTCGTCTTAAATTAGAAGAGTGGCTGGCATACAATGAAAACGTCAAGCCAAAGCACGGATCTGTTCACAAACCTTACAGACACGTACAACTGTCTCATTTTGTGCTGGCCATACAGAAAGGGTTCATTTGAGCAGTGGAGAGCCGGCATGGAAGAGTGAGTGCCACAGAAAGCGCTTGAGCAGCCACCCTCTGCTTTCCTGTGTGAGTGGTCCTCAATAACCTCTTTGAAGTAGACTCTCTCTTTCCGGGCAATGACTATCTTTGATTCACGGCAAAGGTTTTCTTTTCCGAAACATAAACAGACTTGGAGATACTTAATGTTAAAATATATACCAGATGTAAAATGTAACTTTTACTGAGGGCTAGGTGGGTAAATCAGGTGGACATGAGATATCCTGGGTCTACTTAGAGGTTAACTCTATAGAATGAGAAGAAAACAATAGATTCATGAATAAAATATTAACTGAAAATTGTTCTTTTGTAATAAGTAGTAAAATACAAGATGGGATTGATTTTAACTATGTCTATGTCAAGGTTCAGAAGTAATTCTAACTCTGCTCCCTGTGCATCACCTAAAGTTACTGAGCCACACATCCCATGGCATATGATTTAGAAGTCTTATGTTTTAGCTTAGTTTATCCAGTTCTTTGTCCTGCATCATGTGTCTCAAAGGGTATCTTGCATCAATGTTCAGAATGATGGTTCACTGAGAAGAGGCCCAAAGGAGAATTAGTAACATTACAGAGATTTTCTTTCATGTTGTTAAAATCACACTCTAGCAAATAAAAGTTTAACTCTTAACTACTTGGAAAAGCCATCCATTCAGGTGGAATTTATACTTCTCTAAGATTCCCAGATATCTGAGGTCTTGGGGTACAGAAGTACCAATAATAATGTAATTTCCAAAGGCTGGCCTGGCTTCCAGCAGATTTTATTTGAACATACAAGTGCAATGATTATAGATATAGCTTAATGTAATAAGACATTAAAACAAATATTAGAGTATAATTTATTCTTGTGTGGCAATCTGGTAAAATTAGAAAGCAGTACATAAAACAGAATTATTTTTATTCAATCATATCAATATTTCTACCATTTTTCTTCAGTTCTCTGGCACCGACAATTCCTACTTTTCACTACTTTGAATTTCACTTGTCCCCTAATCCAAGGGTATCAAAAAGTATCTATATTATGCTTTTCATCCCATTAATCCACTCATTTGTCAGTGATTCAACATCTTTTGTGGGCAAAATTTCCCTTTACCAAGGCACACTTAAAAGAGTAGAAATGTAGTTATATATAAAGGCTATAAAAAATCATGTTTTTTTCCTTGTTCTACTTTTTAACTGCGCTTTTAGGAATGTACTCTTATTGTGGCAAAAAAGCAGAGACCGTATCTATACCCTTCATCAGTGTTGAAGTTTTTCTTGATAACATGCAGTTTAAATTCTATCATACTCATGAAAAGATAAAGGTCTTAGATCAGATTCCCCCACAATCAGGGATTCTAGAACTGCCTACCTCCTCATCTCTTCTGCTATAATCTTCATCTGTAGGCTTCCTGTGAATACATCCTGCATTTCCCTCTCTCCTTTCTATCCCCCTACTCTCTCACCCAAATGCGCATAATTCTAAGGGGAATCCTGTGCTAGCACATCCAGCTTTTTCCTGCTCTCAATAGAAAAGGATCAGCCCTAGGGTTCCAGACATCAAAGATCTTAGCAAAGCAGAAATTACAGGGCATGATGTGGAGATAAAAGCCCCAGGAAATAAAATTCGAAGAGGGAAGAGTACAAAAGGTCTCTTTTATGGCAAAATAGTAAAGGAATAAAGAAAAGAAGATGGGGTAACAGATGGAGGAAAGAAAACCGTACTGAGTACTTTGAACATTTATATAAAGCACTTACACAACATGCATTATTACATTTGAGCCATATACAAACAAGGTGGATCAACACTGATATTAGATCAGTCTCAAACTAATGGTACACTGCAAAGGGAAAGAAAAGTCCTGAATGCCTTGGTCAGGAAGTGCCAAGTCCTATGCTCCACACATGTCACTCACTAGTCATTCACATCCTTGTGCTGTTTCAGCAGGTCACTGAAAATTGCAGTCTAAAGCAGACTTGACCTGGACTGCGGTTCTCAGAAGACACTGCCAGGGTTCTGCAAACCTGAGAAGCCAGAATTCTAATGCCACCCAGGTGTGCTATCCAGGATGGGCTAGTGGGAGATAATGCAGTTAAAAAGAGTAAGAGATAACTTACTCTTAACTAGACTAACACTTTTTCAGTCAGGCATGTCAATCTCTGGTCTCTCTGTTTCCTTTAGTTCTGCTTTATTGGAGGCAGAAACTGACCAAGAAAGAGTGCCTTCTACCAGCCTGGACTCTATTGCTTTCCCATGATGCCCTGTGGCTCATAAAGGATTATTATTAAGGTAATTAACCCTTGAATGAAAAAGACCTAAGACCTGGTTACAGCTATGCCAAGTTAACAAACATCATATAATTTGGGTACTTACAGAAAAAAAACACCCTAATTTTTCTACCTCATTTCATTGGGAATATTATTTTCTCTTCAATATATTATGAAGACTAGTGAATTTCTAAAGTGTCTGAAATTTAAAATGGTTTAGAATTACAATAATGCAAGTAGGCCTTATAAGTACACTGGAAAAAAGAGGGAAAGAAAGCTGTGGCTTATAGTTAATAACTGCTTCTGGAAACTACACATTCATATACTATTTGGTCAATTAAATAACTTGATTAATTTAGTCAATGAAAGGCCATTACACGTTCCCTAGTGCACAATGCACACACCGCTATCATCAGAATTGCTATGAGACTATTCTAGACTCATTAAATATTTCTATAATATGACTTCCATAGCTATTACTAAATGCTCTGGCCACTTTCTTGCTAGTATTTTTTCACAAACATTCTTTCCTCTGTGATGAGGTACAGGCCAGTAACAACAAATCTTGGGTACTCAACAATTTTGCACTGTTCAGCCTTACTTTCTACATGTAAGGTATAGTTTTCTGAGATGCAAATTGATATATTTAACACGTAGTACTTTGTTCCAACCATTATTCTAAGCATGTTATATATAATTTATAATTCTCAGTGCAAGCCTATGAGGTAGCTACAAGCAGCTTAGGAAGAACACGGGGCGCAAAGGAGTTCACTCAGGCATTACTCAGCAATGATCAGTTTTTATCTAAAACGTCCACATGCAGTCAGAAAAATATCTGAACAGACAATGAAACAAAAATAAACTTCATACAATAAGTTTTTCATGTGTAATAATATTGTTTTCCTATCTATAGAAGACAAATTCTGTTCCCCTTCTGATTCATGTACCCCTGAACTGGTTCAAATTTTACCTGCCAGTTAAGAGTTCAAAAGGAAGAGTAAATATAAATTTAAATCAACACCTCTCTTTTAGACTAGGTGTAGCTAACTGGTTGGCCTTGACACCTAGAAGCAGTGGGCTCAATCAGGTCACAAAAGTCTAAATGGCCACTGGAATGCTACCACCATTCTATGTAGGAACTTGTTGGACTTTTTTTTAAAAAAAAGCACCTTTCATTACCACTATTTAGAAAGTTTCCAGACAGGTTTTTTAAAGAAGTAAAATGGAACAAAGGTCAAAAGCCGCAGAATACCCTAAGAGTCCCTCCATTTGAAGGAAGGCTGAAGAGACCACACTGGAAAAGAACCCTCCTGAGAAGCTGTGAAAACTTAAATAATACACAGAGACCTGAAAAACCAATTAGATCAAAATTATATGGGATTTTGTGAGAAGTGGTAAATTATAGACAAAAAGCACTATTGTAGTGCTTCACTACAGCTCATATGAAGGCCTGGGGCACCCACGGGATTGCATCTTGCAGAAAACTATTTAGAAAATGCTAAAATGGAATCAAAATAGTGTTGCTGTTTGAGAAGACTAAGTTTCCTTTCAGGTTAACCTTTGTAGCCCCTCATTGTCTCTTGTTTGATTTATGATACTGGTATTCTAAACATATTCTCCAACTCGCCAATTCAACCTTTGTGTTGTCACTAAACAACTAAGTAATACAGAACCTTCAACTATTTGGGTCCCCTTTACTCACAGGATAAAGTCCAAACTCCTTAGCACTGCTTATCCACCCTTGTTCGTTTTCTAGCTAGTCTCCCAAATGTGCGCTTCACAGGCAGGTGGTCCCTTCACCATCTCCTCCTGTCCCTGACCAAACACCTCTGTCTCTGTGGTGGTCAAATCCCAAACTTACCTGTGTCTTAGCCCCTGTAGATGGAGCACCAATTTCCTTATCATACGATGCAGTTTTATGCCTCCATGCCCTTGCAGATGTGACCCCACCTGGCTAGAATGCCTTCCCCTCCATTTCCCCGTTTCTTCTGTCTGATTAAATTAATCCGTTAGGGCTCAGTCTTACATCACCTGGGAAGCTTTCCTGACACCCTCACCCTTGGGTGGGTCAGATGCTCTTTGGACACTGCTCTGTATTTCCCCTCTAGACTATGAACTGCTTTACCACTTTCTAGCGAAGTGACCTTAGACAAGTTCATTAATTTCAATGAGTTCATTTCTTCAAATACAGAACATTAGCATTAATTTGATATCACTATGAAAAGAATGTGAAAAATCACTTTGTAAACAATAAAGCAATTTGCAAGCATTAACAATTTTATCATAAGCCAAAAGAGCACACAGTATTCTAAGAGAATATAGTTCAGCTGACCTAAGATTCATGTCTTGGTTTCCAGGCCCCTCTCCAAGGATGCCTGGAATTTTATCCAACTCTCTGGCTTCAATAAGTTCTTACACTTCTATCTTCAAAGGAAAAAAAAAAATCTATAGTGATGTCTAGGTCATTTTAAGAAAAGACTAAGTGGGAGACTCTTGAAGGGTAAGGATAGTTCTTTTTTCCATCTTTCCTAATGCATTCACAAGAGTGCATAATATTGGTATTATGCACATACCAATATTCAATAAAATGAAAGAACTGAATTAATGAGTTAATATAAACATACCCTGTCCTTAGTGAGCTTATAATCAAAAGGAGAGAGTGATGTGACAGATCCCATAATGAACCTGCCTTGTAAAAATGGCAACAAATGCCTTCAATGTCATCTTAAAGTGTAGTAAGAAATTAAATTTCCTTCTATGCTTATTTTATTTGGTGATTCTGATAAAATAGAGATAAATGTAATCCTATTTTAGTGACTCAGGCTTAACTTATGAATGTTTTAATATTATCAGAATCACTTATGCAATTCAATACTTACTTATTGACTATTTACTGCACTAAGCCCTATGAGAGTACAAAGATAATGGCAATGGACTCTGCCCAGAAAATGCTAAACATATAGAAAGGAAGCTAAGTCATCAATACATATAATTAATAAAAGACAGAATGTTGTGAAATGTATGGAGGACCGAAGTCTAGTGACAATCAATGAAGATATTTGGGTTAGGGCACTGGGCTCTAAAAATTGAAACTGTATATTACAAATTAATGGTGGCCAACAGCTTCTGTTACTATAAAATATCTACTATATATTATATGTGTAACATTTGCTACATGCAATGGCAGATATTTCTGATAGCCTTACTTCTCAATCTAATTATATACCTAATTGTGTAGGCTAATGAATAAGGACCCATTGTTTACACTTATATCACACGTATGTGCCAAGCAGTTTCAACTCTTTTAGGTTTATTGTCTCATTTAACCTCCACAACAATCATTCCTATTTTACAGAAGAGGTAGATACAAGCATTCCTATTTTACAGAAGAGGAAACCAAGGCACAGGCCTGGTAATTTTTCAAGGTCAAAAGGCAAAAATAAAAATATGTAAACAAGCACCTAAGCGATATAAAGGAGTATTCCACAGAGTGAGCTTCACGCTATGCTCTCCACCCCTCCCTAACGCACTCGGAGGTAACAACTTATCTCCTTTCCTTTCCCGCCAGGGATTAATTCTCTTTTTTCGAGTCCATAACTGTTGATTCTCCTGCAGATTCTCTCCAACATTCCCACTCCAGAGGACACGCTGCTATTTAAATCACAGCCACTTCAGGGTAAATGAGACCGAATCAGATCTCCGAGTGGACCAAGCTCGGGTAGGGTCACGAAATTAAACCTTTCGGGCTGGGCATCCGTTCCTGGATCACCTCCAGGGCATGGCAGCAGTACCGCTCACCCAGAAGCCACAACGCCGGCAGTATCCTCTCCTCCTGACCCTGGGCAGCTTGGGTTTTGCCATCTGCTCGTTTACCCTTCACCTGCCAGAGCTGCCCGCACAATCTCCATCCTGCTCTGACCAAACACGCCAGGCCTCATGCGCCTCCCTCCCCATAGGGGTCAAGTCTCAAACCCACCAGGGCGTGTGTCGGCCCCTGCAGAGGCAGCCCGTCCCGCTCCCCTTCCCGGCCGGCTACTCACGGTTCCAGTACACCGGGTAGCATTCTCCTTGGGTCACATCCACCTCGTAGAGGCCGCCCCGCACACACACCCGCTCGACGTTCACCAGCTCCTCCATCTCGGGCTCGTGCCTCGCCGTGCGCGGGCAGAAGCCACAGACGCGGTCATCCTCGTCGTCCTCCCCGGAGCTGGAGGCCCGGCCGCACACATGGTCGCTGTCGGGGTCCTCCACCTGGGGACGGCCGCCCGTGGCCTGCGGCAGCGTTCGGAAGGCGAGCTCGATGCGGAGGGAGTCGTAGCCGATGAAGGGCTTCCAGGTCTTCTTGTCCTCCTTGTAGAACCAGCGCACCTCCTCCGGGCCCAGCTCCGTCACTACCTCGTAGCGGTGCCGGGAGGCCACACCGCAGGGCCGGGCGCGTTTCCTCTCCCCAGGACCTCCTCCCGCCGCCCCGCCGCCCCCCGAGTTCGACGGCACCAGCAGCGGCTGCTGCGGCGGGTGCAAGGACGAGGAGCTGCCGCCACCGCCGCTCTCGCCCTCGCTGTAGAAGCGCAGCGAGGAGCCCGACTCGGCCGAGCTGAAGTCATAGTTCTCGTCACTGAGGCAGGGGTCCAGCGCCAGGTGGTGGTTGTTCTCCTCCGCGCCCGGCGCCAAATGCAGCCCGGGCTCCCCGCGGAGCAAGGCCAGGGGCACCTCGCCGTCGCCCGGGTCCCCTCCGGGCAGGTGGTCGAAGCAGCAGACGCTGCCACCGAACGTCGGCTCCGCCTCCGAGCCCAGCTCCCAGGCAGCGCCGTCGCTGCCCCGGCCGTTAAGCTCGGGGCTCCGCGGGGACCCGTGACCCGGGTAATTCATGGTGTGGAGGCGCTGCCGGCCACCCAACCCCGCGCCGAGCCGCGGCCCCCAGCACTTCCGCCACACATTCAACGCCGCCGCCCTCTCCACCGGGAGTTTTTAATCTTTCAAATCCCTACCCGGGCTGCGGCGGCAGCGGCGGTGGCTCCGCCCCCCGCCCCGAGGCCCGTGGCGGCCGCCGCCGCGTTCCGCCGTCCGTCCCATTGTCACGCAGCCCGACGTAGGAGGCGCTTGGTCTCCGGTCCCGCCCCGGCTGCCGCGCGCGCCGCCCCGGAAGCCCGGTCTTCGTGGGCGCCGTTGGCGAGACGCGCTTCGTGCCCCTCTGGCGGTGGGTGCGGGTCAGCTGCGGCCTGCGGCCACTCTGGATGCCTCACTTCTCTGCCGCCTCCCCTCTGGTCTCCGTGCACAGCTGCCTCGGCCCCCGCCCTGCTGGGGGTCGGAGCCCAGATGAGGAGGGGCTTTACACCAATCCTCCTTGCAATCTGAGGCATCAACCCAAAGGTTTAATTAAGATACAGGTGGAGAGGGCCCGAGGTAGTTGGATTCTCCTAACCTTGATTTTGTGACCTTCGGCCCGCATGCAGCCTCGGTATAACTAGTTGGCCATCAGCTGTAACTGGTTGACCATTAGCCACGAATATAACTGCCGTGGCTACACTGGCAAGGGGTTGGTTGGTTGGCAGAGAAGTGGACTGTGGATTGCTTCCTGTATCTCCAGCCCAGTGCCAGCAAGAGTATAGTGATATGAATCCCCTCCCATAGCTTTGTTGTTGTTCCTTTTCGGCCTCACCATACGTTGTGTCCACTCCCCACACACACACACACACACACACACACACATTGGGACCACAGACCCCGCATTACATACGGGTCAGTGAGCAGGGTCTCATTCAGCACGGGGAATAGGAAACGCGATCTGTCTGGGAGAGACATGACCTGTTGGTAAATTGGTGGTTTTCTCAAGCCTCGGGATGGCATACCATCCTCATGGCCACAACAAGCGTTGCCTGCCTTTTGGTGGTCTGCTGCTGCCCTGGGCTCCTAGAGTTGTGGACATCTTACACCGAGGCCACCACCCACTCACACACCTGGCACCACGAGCAGGATTCCGGCCAGGTAGGAATGGTGTCTGACTCTGGGAAGGAGAACAGGTGGCCACTGTTCTCAGGAGTTGGACCCCCGAGGAGGGGTGGGAGGACATGGATGGCTCTCCGGTCAGTGTGGAGAGGGCCCTGCGGGTTCTGGCTGGGCGGTTGCTGGAGGGGGTGAGGGGTGCAGCCGGCCCTGTGGGCTGGATGTTCCTCACCGCGTTGCTTCGCAGCACAGAGGACCCGCTTGGTGGGAGGCGCAGGAAGCTCGGGTCTGCCAATTAGAGGAGGTGCACCATGGTGGAGACTCTGAAGCGGAGGCCGACAATGCGAGTGGAAGTGATGTAGCTCCCCACCACCCGCCCAGCCTATAATGCAGCAAAGGGTAAAGCATGAGCAACCTTTGGGTCCCCAGGGTATTGCTGCCGGCAACCCAGCTGTGACTGAGTTCACAACCTATACCCCTTACACTCCCACTGAGTTGTGGGACCTGGGGAGGCAGTGCCGACAGCGCCCTGAAGAGCCGCTCCCAGCTTGGCTGCTGTGTTTATGGGATGAAGGGGCACACAACGTTCTCTGTTCCCCCAGCGAAATGGAAAAGCTGGCCTTCATGACAGTGCATCTGTCCCTGAGACAAAGGTTACGGAATTGCCATAGGTTGTCCCAAGACCAGGGCCACCACACTCTAATGGAGTGGCTCACCGCTGCGGTATGCACAGTATGGGGAGAGGCTGGTGAGCTGCCAGAAACTGTGGGTAAAGCAATCATATGCTGAACTTGCTCAAATCATCCGTGAAATGGGTATCAGACCTGCTATGTTCAACCCTAATATGCGGGGGCCGGATGACGAGTGTTTTACAACTAGCGTGAGAAATCTGGTTTTGGATACTGCCCCTGTAAGTGCTTTTGGATCCGTGGTTGCCATTCTTACGCCCTATGTGGGTTGGCGGATCCATGAAGTTACCACCGCCATGGCCACTCTGGGGGATGTTGAAAGCCGGCGGCGAGGGAAGTTAAGACAGGATGTCTGAGAAGTCAAGACCTGGAAGCCCAAATCAAAAGTAAGGGGGCAGGGTTGCGGGCCTCAGAGAGTAACATGCACGCAGATGTGGCGTGATCTCGTGGCAGCGGGGGTTGATCAGGGAAAAATAGACCAACAACCCAATGCACTCTTGTTGGAACTTTGGAAACAGTTGTGTCTGGAACAGCGATTCCGGCGAAGCCTAAAGGAGAAGTCTGGGAAAGCGCGATCCGTGTCCCTCCAGGACTTCATGCAGCTGCTTGAGGCCGACTCCTTCTAGTTTGATTGGGGGGGAGCGGGCAAAGTACCCCGGCTGAGAGGACGAGTAGGGACTGGAGACCCCACGTGGAACTGTCCATACATTGGTCCCCTTCTAATGTGCAGAGGCTTTTGGCCCTAGTTGACACCGGCACAGACTGCAGTCTTGTTTATGGGAACCCAGGACTGTTCCCCGGACCAGCAATCTGCATTGATGGCTACGGGGAAAGACTGTGATGGTAAAAGCTGTTTCCTTACCACCGGGTATAGGAAGACTTCCACACCCCTCATCCCCCCGGACCTACATGGTGTATGTCTCCCCCACTTCGGAATATATTCTAGGGGTGGACGTGCTACATGGCTTCCGTTTACAGACATCAATCGGAGAGTTCCACCTCCGATCCGGATGGTGAAAGAGGTGACACGGGCATGCTCACCACCTCCTCAAGTGTTGCCGCAGCCACCGCATGTGGTTACAGTGTGACAGTACCGCCTGCCAGGAGGACAGGAGGAGATTGGTCGTACAATATTGGAATTGGAGAAGGCACATATTGTGAGGCCGATGCACAATCCCTTTAACTCCCCAGTATGGCCTGTCAAGAAGCCAGATGGGACCTGGCGAATGACTGAACTATAGGGAGTTAAATAAGATGACACCAACTTTGCACGCTGCAGTGCCTTGAATTCATGATTTGATGGATCGTGTGACTGTCTGCCTGGAAATGTATCACTACATAGTGGACTTGGCAAATGCTTTTTTCTCCATCGACATTGCGCCCGAATGTCAAGAGCAGTTTGCTTTTGCTTGGGACGGGGGGCAGTGGACTTTTCAAGTCCTTCCGCAAGGATACTTGCACAGGACTTGGCACAGTGGGATCACCTATCCTCTGTGGTCCTCTTTCACTATGTTGATGATGTTTTACTAAAATCTGATTCTTTTTCAGATTTAGAGCAAGCAGCTCCCTCTCTCCTCTCCCACCTGAAGTCATGTGGCTGGGCAGTGAACGAGGAAAAGGTCCAAGGCCCTAGCGGGTCAAAAGCCCCCACTGTTGGTGGTTGGGCCTGATAGCCCAATGGGAAACTGATTTGACCCATGATTTGCAAGTGACGCCATGGGTGGTGGCCGAGTGGCTGACTGTGGTATATGGAGGTCCCGATGCTGGGACAATTTTGCAGGGAACCTATGTGCTCTCACTATAGCCTATTATTGGGTCCCTTGTTGAAACTATGCAAGGGACCCCAACCCCAAGCACTGCCATAAAGGTCTGGTGCCACAAACCAGGAAAGGTGCCAGTGGCAGCAACCCTCCTTTCCCAGTACGAAAAGCTAGCATGTATCCTCCCAGATGGAAGGGATTTGCCATTGTTGATTCCTATGACTACTATTTCTTTCTGCCTGTAAGTGCCTATGGGCTAATGTGATAGTGGATTGGGCCCACACTTTTACTTGTATGGCATATCAGTCATCTTGTCAGATCGGCACGTTGGTACAGCCCCGGGTTGCCACAGAAGATTCACCACTTTGGGAGACACCACTGTATAAGTAGACATTGAGGGACACCCCCTGGGACATTACTTGAACTGGACTGAAACTTTTTCTCATGGGCTGGGTGAATCAAACCCGCCCCTATTTGAGGTACTCAGTGTGGGATGGTGGTGGTCTGCTGCAGCAACTGTTACTGTTATGATTCATGGATATTGTATGTACCTCCAGGATCCTCACACAGGGTCCCTTGCGGATGTTTGTCGTGTATGTCGATTGTGAGGCGAGACCCTGAAAGGGTGGAGTGTGGGAACAGAGCCAGGAGAGCACTTTCCAGGCTCTGGCCTCACGTGGAAAGGTGCTAGCTCGGTTATTAGATGGCCATTATCCGTAATCAGATGGCCATCCACTGTGGCTGGTTGGCCATCAGCTGTTACCGGTTAGCCATTAGCCACTAATATAACTGCCATGGCTACGCTGGCAAGGTGGTTGGCAGAGAAGCGGATGGATTGCAGCTAGCAAGTGTGGTTAGCAAGCATATTACATTGCGGATCGTGTTGATCCTACTTCCTGTGTCTCACCTGGCTGCCAGCGAGACTGGGGTGCAGGAAGACCCCCCGTTGGGGTACTGGCGGATGTTTGCTTTTGTGTCTCCACTAGCCGCCATCGAGACTGTAGTGATATGACTCCCCTATCTATGGCTCCGTTGTTGTTCCTTTTTGGCCTCACTATGTCCTGCGGGGGGTGGGAGCTGAGTCCCTGCATTACACTCAGCTAGACCTTCTCACTCACCTGGTTCTGGTCCTTCCAGAATTGTTGGTCCATGTGAGAGCACTCCACCCCATGCCTACGGATTCCTATTGGTTGGTGTCACTACTCCCACTCAGAAACCCGTCTAAACCTCCCTTCATATGCCACCTCATATTATTGCTTATCTTTCAATACTGATTTCCTGTTTTATCAACCTCATTTTAAGGTCCTTGGCGATCAAGTCTTTGTGTCTCAACGTCTCCTACACAGTGGGTATGCAATGTTGATGATAATGATGGCAAGTCTAGCCAGTTGTGGTAGATTGTTAGATTGAAAGCCAAAAACAAAAGTAAGTCTAGAACTCACTTTTGCTAACTAACCACAGGCAATTCACTCATCTTGATCTTTTTGGTTTCCTCATCTGTAAAATAACTATTGGACTACATGATCTCTAAAGTCCTTCTGACCTTCAAGTTCTCTTCCTGTTCTTTCCGTATCTCTGATTCTGTAGCTCATTTTCTGGGATCAGGTTGAATCTGAGACTCCCCTGTGAGGTTCTTTTACATTATAAAAAAGTTTTGCTTTATAACCCTATCACACCTTATGTTGAGAATCCAGGGAAAATCTCCAATCTCAGTGTTCTCATTCAAGATCAGACAATATTCACTGTTTTTTTCTTTCTTGCTTTGTGGTGGAATCAGATTTGTAGGACAGTTTTTATTGCTTCTGGGATCTAACTTGTCAGAGATTAAGTCATGTTAAGCAGGACGGTCTCAAGCTTTTATAGTATCTGCATGAATTCGGAAAATAAAAAAGGCATTGCTTCCTGTGGGTAGACACAGAGCAGTGTTCATGGACTAGATTTCTGCACCAATTTGTGCGTTTGGCTGGATAATCTTGTGCAACAAACAACCTGCTCAACTGGATACTACATTTCCTGACTCAGAATCTAAGATCAGAGCCCTGTTTTCCATTTATACTGCTTTAGGAATATCTGCTTATCAATTTCTTCTCCAGTCTTTCTGTTGACAGTGTGCAGAATATGAAATTGGATAGAGCTTTGATGTATTTACTAGTGATGAAAGTGTTCATTCTGCAGTGTTTTGATGGTCATCAATATGCCAGGCATCTCTATGCTAGTTTCTGATAAAAAGAAAATAGGAGAGACTCAGTTCCTTCTTTACGGACTTTATAGCCAAGTGGGGAATACAGAAAAGTGAACAGATACATTATAGTACAGTATGAAGAGTACTATAAAGGTGATTTAAAATAAGGGATATCACAATCTTTAAAGTATCTCTATCCCTTTAGGTTTCTTGATGGAACATAACCTACCTGTACTGCTATCTGGTCAGATTACTTTAGTCAAGTTTGAACTATTAAGTACAGTACAATTCCCATTAATGAATGTTACTCTCTGTGAAAAAAGCTTACTCCCTGCCCTGTATTGAATGAAGTTTTCAATTGTTGAAATGTGCTGATTAGGTTCTATTGAGAAGATTATCCTCTTGTTGTCCATTGTGTAAGGCCATACTCTTTTGTGTATCATGATTATTTTTGAAGATATTGGTCCTCCAAGATGATTGAAAAAACAAAAACAAAAACACAACCCAGTTGGCAGGATAAGAGAACCCCAAATTATCTGCCGACATCACTATCTCGGTCTAGATCTTGGTGAGGAGAGATACCAATCAATGTTTGGGGGAGTTGTTTGCTTCTGTCCTTTGGAAGTGAGCTGGGGCTAGAAGGACAGACCCAAGTAGCCGACTGCATGCTGACATTGAGTAAAAGATAACTGAAAGTATAATATCTAGTTTCACTTAACTGTATGTGTTTATTTACTTGTTATTTCTGAGCCATATAAAAGCAAAAGCCACAAAGTTGCTCTCTACAACTTGCTTTTCTGCTTTAAAAAGTCATCCTTTATCTGATTCTTCCTGCTACTGCTCTCCAACTTTTGCTTTCTAGAGCATCTTTCAGGTCATATAATCCTGACAAGAGGGGGAAGGGTTCTTCTCTTCCAGTCCCCACCTGTTGGAACAGGTGTCAGGTGATTCCTCACCACTCCATCATTAGGGTTTGCAATTGACACAGCAGTATCTGAACTTCCGTGGTTGTATGTAAAGCATTCTACTGTATTTACTAGTTACCCAAGACCATGCCTCCTTCATATGAGCCAAATAAGTATGATTGATTCAGACTTCTGGCATTTGTGGAACCATGCTGTTACAATAACCAGGTGGATGTGGAACCAAACCTGAGGGCTTTCTTGTCGGTGCAGGAGAGAAAAAGAGGCAAAGCCAGCTGGTTTGTACTATAAAATACCGAAGCAGCTTATCTGCACATCCTGCCAGCCACCCTTCCCCAATAGGCATATGGCAAGGGCTATCTAGCAACAATGGCCATCTTCCCCTCCCCACCTCTCCAAAGTTACATGATGCAATTTTGTGCCACCTTTCCCTTTTCTTCCATAATGGTTGTTCCTGTTGTTTATTTTAACATATTTTTACATGTATAAAAATATTAGGGATAGCCTTATGCCATGTAATTTATTCTGAGTCAATAACCCACACCTATACTTGAAAGGGCTTTGTCTAAAATATGTGATAGAATATTTAGAATGAAGAAAGAGGGTCGTGATATAAGCATACGTCCATCTGTTTTCTCTCCTGTTTGATAAGCCATCCACTACATTTTAAATTTTATTTTACTTTTTACATTTAGTATTACTGTTTATCTAGTTTCTTAAAATGAGAGTGTCTTAGTCTGTTCAGCCTGTTACAACAAAATACCATGAACTAGATGGTTTATAAACAACAAATATTTATTTCTCACAGTCCTGGAGCCTGGGAGTCCAGGCTCATTGTGCCAGGAGATCTGTGTCTGGGGAGAGCTTCCTGGTTAATAGTGGTCATCTTTTCACTGGGTCTTTACATGTCAGGTAGCACTAGGGAGCTCTGGGAGGCCTCTTTGATGAGGGCCCTCATGACCTAATCATCTTCCAAAGGTCCAAACTCCTAACACCATCACCTTGGGGTTTGGGATTTCAACATGTGAATTTGGGGGTCGGGGATGGAAACATTCAGACCATAGTAGAGAGTGACTTCTTTGGTGCACAGACTAAATGGAATGATAGTCTAGACTGAAGCAGGGAACATTCGTTGACATGTATTAGATGTGTACTAAATTTTAGGTACTATGCTAGGCCCTACAGGGAAGCATTCACAGTCTAAAGGAGTCTATAAATACACTCCAGAATGCCAACTTTTTAGTTCTTAGGAGGAATATAATTGTAATACCAGAATGACCACAGAAGTCATTCTTTCGCTAAAGACAGATCAATAGAGGAAGCCAAACTACAATCAAAAGGTAGCTAGGCAAGCAGAAATAACATAGAAATACATAGTGAATAAAGTCATTTATGCTGCTATTCATTCAACAAATATTGTCTAGTGCTATTTTGATGATGGTTTGTTTTTATGTTTGACCGAAATCACACTTAAAATGTAGAATTATCAAATGCATTTACTAAGGGATTTGTGAGAGATCTGTCCATAAACTGTACTTACCAAAACCCCATAAACTTTTTTTTATTCCTTCTAGGAATGAAGGTCAATGGTGTTGAAGATATATATAAAAATGAAATAAAATGTAAATCAGTACAATATTTATGCATACTCTATGGAGGCAGCCACAAAATCCTCATCAGCTTAGATCAGAAAGAGAAGATTTGGCTATATTCCTACCCTTTCATTGTAAAAAAGTGAATTAGACAGTAGCATGGGCTTCTGTGAATTCCATATTATGCATCCATTGTAGTTGCATTTGATGATTTTTGTGCTCTATGATTTTTGCTGTCTTATCCCAGAAGCATCTTTATTTATTCACAAAGTATATAGTATATAACTTCAACAAAAAGTAATTGATAATCATAGTTTTGTGCTGATAAAGACTTAGTATCATCTTGTATATGTGTAGTTTATTCTTATTTTCATATAATAAGGGGAAATGAAAGAAAGAAAAAAAAGCTATGTTTCAATAGGGATTTCCACTGGTGCACCTCTGCATAATTTGCTGAGTTTTTAAAGGACTAAATGGCACAATCGATTCACTGTTTTTGCAACTGCTGCTAAAGAAAGTGTATTTATCCATACATCGTAAGTCAGCATTTTGAATGTAAGTTTTCGGCCTGAACAATATATGATTCTGAACTCACAAGTTTACAAGCCCCTTCCACAGCTATCCCACTGGCTTTTTGAACCATACTAGGCAACTATTATAGTCATATCATAAGTAAATTAAAATGGGATGGTAGGAAAAGTTCTTCAGAAATTTAATCTTCCTCAAGATAAACCTATATTTTAAGTATAAGAAATGGGTAACAATGGCTTTACATTTATAACTTGTTCTTCCTTAAGTTCAGAACTTCAGGTTGAAACATTCTTAATTATTGAAGAGATCTTACACACATCTGATTTTTCATATTACTTAACTTCTCAAGTTAGAAGTTGTGAACCTTGATCACTTATAGTACTGTTCTTCCAGGTTAGGAACTGTAATCCACAGATGCTCTTGAAATAATTTTAATGAATATACAGAGCAGGGGTGTCCAAACTTTTTCAACGTTTTTCACCACGGGCCACATGCGGTAAAATACACAAACAGCCGGGCCACTCACTCGAGGTGAAGTACGTAGTGCCTCACCTGGTTTATTTAAGTAAACTAAATACAGTTTTAGAATTTGCTGCGGGCCAATAAAAAATGGATTGCGGGCCGCAGTTGGCCCGCAGGCCACAGCTTGGACACCCCTGATACAGAGAAACAGTGTATTCATTTCCTAGGGCTGCCATAACAAATTTCCACAAACTGTGTGGTTTAAAACAACAGAAATTTACTTTCTCACAGTTTGAATGCTGCAAGTCCAAAATCAAGGTGTCAGCAGGATTGGTTCCTTCTGCAGTCTGTGCGGGAGATACCGTCTATGCTTCCTTTAGCTTCTGGTGGTTGCTGTCAGTCCTTGGCGTTCACGCTCCTTGGCTTGGAGCTGCATGGCTCCAGCCTCTGCTTCTGTCATCACGTGGCCTTCTTCCTTGTGTGTCCTCTCATCTTATAAGGGTACTAGTCTTTGGATCTAGGGCCTGCTCTAATCCAGCATGACTCATATTAACTAATTACATCTGTAAATACTCTATTTCCAGAAAAGGTCACATTCTCAGGTTCCAGGTGGCCAAGAATTTTGGGGGGAGACTAACCCACTATAGACAGTGATTGTGAATATGCAAGTACAAGTGTTTAAACAACTTTGTTAAACATATAAACAATGACTAGGTTAATTTTTACTTGGAGAACTTTTGTATATTGAAATGAAAATGGTAAATGTAAAATCATAAATACAGATGTAGTAGTTCAACATTCCAAATACAGGTATTGCACAAAGGAGATTTGGTTATATGTTTACTACAGCAAAGTCAGTGATTCATTACAAAACAGAAATAATATTTGACAGAAGTAGCTCAGGAAAAGGTGCCTTTTGACACATTCAACCATTTCCATTCAACTATCCGTCCAGTAATCTATTCATCCTCTCAGCTATTCAAAAAAGAATTTAAGGTGATTTTGAAAAATACATTCAAAACAATGAATATAAGCAAGAAAATTGGAAAAGGGGAAATTAAGTTAGAAAAATAAGTCAGGGAATAAAACACAGTGGGTAAAGTCCCATATATTTGTGAACTAGAGGTGGGCCACAATTCGGCTCTGAGCTTTCCAGTACATTAGTAATGTTATCCATAGTCTTGATGAGATGAAATAATTGGTTATTGGCATTCTTTATATGTAAACAAGAAAATAAAACATTATTCAGCAAAGGGAATTACTTATATTCATCTTTAGATAAATATATTATTGTAATAATGCACTATGGATATTCCTTTCTCAAATTTCTCAGATAAGTCACAGATTTTCCACAAAATATTTTTTGGGGGCAATGAGAGAGAATCTTTCTTAAACTATTACTGACAGAAACAGTACCAGAAAATATAATTGAAAGAGTATTATCTCTGTTTTGAAAACAAAACAACAATAATAAAAAACAAAAACAAAAAACAACCCATAGTAGGAAATACCTTGACACTGGAGCAAAAATAGAATGGTTAAATAACCTACTGTACATCTATGACTATGGAACACCATGCAAAGAGCAGTTAATGCCAAACATGTAACAATTATGCTAAAAGACATCCAACTAGCATGCCGCATACATGGAGAATGTGCTTAAGAATCCACTATGATGGGGAATATTTCATTCTTAAAAAAAAAAATTCTCTTCTTTCTGTTGTTGGTAATTCTAAGTGTTAGTTATTTTTTTCCTATGTGGTCAAAAGGTACCCAAGTATATGATTGCAAGTAGAAAAATAGGGGACAGAAATCAGGTATTGGCAGTTCTTTCATTTTCATTTGTGTGTGAATTTTTAATATAAATATGGGGACATAAAGCATTAATGCAAGTCAAAATGTTTCAGTGAGTAAGTTTCAGCAATTCAACTTTATAACAAATATAAATAAACCTGTTAAATTTTTCGGGATAATGCCAGCATTTGTAATTTTTAAAAGAAGTAAATTTGTTATTGATGGCAACTGAAAAAAAAAAGAAAAAAAAAGAAAAGAATGTACTGGCAGAGAAAGATCTCTAAATCATATTATTAAGTGAAAATAGCAAGGTACAGAAAAAGATTTGTGGTTTGATCTTATTTTTACATTAAAAATACAAACAAACCCACAATCCACAAGTGTATATATATTGTATATATTTACTTACATATATATAAATAATTGGTAAAAGGTTGAAAGGATAAGCTAAAATTTACCCACATAGTTACTTCTGGATGGTTGGAACGAAATGAAGTTGGACCTTAAATTCTATATTATTTGAACTTCATAGGATTAGGATACATTTGTATGTTATCTGTATACTTAAAAAATAACTTTTAAAACAAATAAAATGAAGAATATTGTTTAGTATTGACCACTTTCACCTGCGTTAGAGGTTTCTCTTCTCTACATCAATCTAGTTGATTAGCATATTTGAATAAAATCACTATCTACAGGTGTCATAGAAAACATAAGTTGTGGACAGACCTAGATTCGATTCTCAGTCCTGTCAAGGACTAGCTATGTGAGCTTTGAGCCTCAGATTCATCATCAGTTACGTGAGAATAATGACAACACTTGCCTTACTGTGTTGTGGTAAAGGTTATTTAAAACAAGATGAAATAATATATATGAAAGCTCTTACGGAGCCTCCCACTATTGTCACTTGTCATAGCTGGCAGCAAACACACTGTGCAACAGAAGACCTTCCTGTATTTCAAAAGGTTTGAAAGGTTTCCTTTATTTTCTTTTGCCCTTGCTTCCTTTTTATTTACCTATAAATCTTACAAAGCAGAATCGGTGGTATTCAGCATCTAAAGAACCTTATTTACTTACCTTTCAACTAGCCATGTGATTCGTGAGTTACTTAACCTTGCTCTTTTCAGAACTGTTGGCCAATCCACACAGAGGTCAGGGAAAGGGCCTGTAATTACTCATACCCTCTTTTTCAGAGCTCTTCTTAAACTCATTTTGGCTCCTCTACCTTAGTGCAAGTACTTGGAGAGGCCATAGGCCTGAAATTTACGTGACATAGAGCGTTTGTTGCAATTCTGCCCTCTCCCCTACTTTATACTGCTGGCTTTCTTAATACCAGTGGCACAGCCCATGGGGTTAAGAACTCAAACACACTCTTCAATGTGCTTTGAAATCTTCTTTTGAGGAGTCTAGGGACCCATGAAATTCTTTGGTACTTACAAACTTCTGTTCTTCCTCAAAGACCTTGAAAACTATGAGAACCCCATTAGAATTAAATAAATTTTAAGGTAAATGAAATTTTCTTGGAGTTTTCTGATGTGAAGACTTAGTAGTCTGAGTCAGAGGTGAAAACATGGAATTCATTATTGTAATTCTTAGGGAGGAAAAAGATGCAGATAGAATTTTATTTTCCATGGCATCTTTCAGTTTCTTTAAATAATGGTCAGGCAATATTTTCCTACTTGTAAAATGAAGGACAGTTGAAATGACCTCTCTCTCAAGGGGAAACTGAGGAAAGATCAACTCAGATGAACAAATATGTATGGAATGTCTATTAGGTGTGAGCCTAACACTGTATTAGGGGCAGAACATATAGTCCAGTGGGAAAGATGGACAACTAAATATGCAGTTGTCAGGTTGAAAGGAGCCATGAGAAGGACCTTGAAGTTTGCTGTTACAGCTCTTAGGTGGATGCTCCACCCATCTGTGAGGGCAAGGATGGAGATATTCAGTCCCAGAAGCCTTTCCAGAAACAGAGATGCCGAAAGTGGAACCCGAAAGATGAGTACAAAGGCAGCTGAAAAGGGAAGTGAAGGTGGCATGCAAAAGATTATTCCAAGCAGAAAGAATCAAGAAAGGATTTTGAAGAACTAGAAAATAGAGAGTGGGGCAGGAGAGATGAGCAAATACAGATTATTAGAAAATCTAAACAATATAAAACAATAATCCTATAGATACTGAAGATGTCTAATGTATTTGGAAAACAATGAAAAGTTATTTTATGTGCACTTCTTGGAGAAGATCGTGTCACACTGAATTTAAATTGTGGACTAAAGTCCCTAGCAATGATCAGATATGACCTTCCTTAAATCAATCCAGCGGTAAGAACTTGGATAGCTCCTGCATCATCTAGCACAGAGCCTCGTACATAATTGCCTCTCTGTCATGTTGCTCATCCGGGGTACTTCCAGGCCCTTGTTTCATTTCATGACCTGTACTGATGTTATCATCATTCTCACGTGGTCCCACTGGGGGCTCATCCTCTGTAAGTCATTGTTAACGGTTTTGATGGGAGGACATCGCAAAGTTCAACCTGCTTTAAAAGATTTCCTCAATAGGTCTGCCATGGTGGGTTCTTTCCTCTTACCTGGTCTGACACACACTCATAACTTGAAGCATTTTCTTGAGTTACATCATAAAGGGAGGGCATTGTCCTCATACGTGTATCCTTAAAATGTGTGCATTTGATTATGGCCAGGCTTTTCACTAAGTATAAATGAGGTCATATTAAAGTTTTACTGCCCAAATTATAACTTGAGTCTCCATTGACCAGATTGCTAATCAAATATTTCCCCAATATTGCCTGTTGTCTCCAAAAGGATGGCTTACATCAACTCACATAGCCTGTTCTGTGCACTACAATAATCATTCTCGCCCACCATGTATGTTCCTTTTCTCCTACTCTGGCAACACTGTCTACCCACATGCACTTCCTGGCATCCAACTAGCTTGAAAGGACCTTGCTGTTGTCTTGCTGATGGTGCCGTCCCTTCCTGGTATTGGTGGTGTCCTTGCCAAGGTGCTGTCTTCTGACTTCTCCTAAGCCTCCGGCATCCAGGTGCCAGAACAATGCCAGGCTGAGTCTGGAGGATGGGAGATCAGCCCTCTTCCCAGCTCAGAGCCCCACCTTTCACCTGCTGCTCTGCCCAGAGTCACATTTCCCCTTCAATCTCTCCTTCAATTTCCAGTCCTCAGGGTCAAATCTCAGCATCCCTTCCTCATCTATATGTCCTCTTCCCTTCCCAAAATAAAACCACAAAAAGCCTTAGAGACAAAGCTTGGGGTTAACCAGCATACAATAGTATATGATCAGATGGGACCGTTTAGCATTCGTGGTTATGTTCACACACTACGAAGGTCAAGCATCTTAATAGTTTTTCCCAAGAACAAAGGAATAGTCTCCTCCAAAGGTGAAGAAAATCTCTAATTCTGGGTAGAAAAGAACCTACAACTCTTAAATGACTTCCTCACATTCACCCAGGTTTCAAAAATCTTAAGACCCAGGCCCCCCCCTAGGGCACCCTCGGCTCAAAGGAAGCTCTGCCATCTGGAAGGAAAAACATAGCACTTTTCTATTAACCCAATAAATTCCTAATAGTTTATCAGATTGGGAAAGGCACAAAGGCATAAAACTCTTAGCAGAAGTCAATGTCAATGTATGAAGTAGCTGAAACCAAACAAACTTGGTATAGTCCCATGTGAATCTGGTAGAAAACAGGAAGGGCAGAGAGTGACAGGGAATGTTTCCAAAAAGAGATCCTAGATGTGAATTGTGTAGAAGACAAAATCTGGCCTGATCAATTAAGCTGTAAATGTTTTGACTTTCTAAACCATCCATAAGTTAATATCATCAACAAACTGAAAAAATTGTCATAAATATGACTGATACAAGATTACAAACCATAATAGATAAAGAATTCCTAGTCAGAGACTGGAAAAATTAATAAGGCTCCATCAGAAATCTGTGCAAAAGTTCTGAACAAAAAAATTAGCTAAAGAGGAAATGAAAACTTAAAAAATGGTTAAAAGGGTAAAATAAAAGGTTCATCTGGCACGTGAACAATATGTATATCTTGTTCAATATATAAAGTAAAACAATAATTGCATGTCACTTTGTGTCGAGCAAACTTTGTGCCAGGTCATAGAGGACCTGGAATACCATAGAATTTATTCTGTACGTAGTAGGAAAACATTGACAATTTTTTTAAGTAGGAGGATAACATCATCTCAGCTCCTTCTCTTTTTTAAAAGGAAAGATTAATCAATCAATGGGGTTTAGGTTGGATTAAAGATGAGATTGCTTGCCATAATTTTAAAGATGAGGGAACAGTTCCAGAAATGCTCTGTGCAGACATGTTGTTGGAGACCTAGCTTTGAAAAAACCCATGAGAAAGGACTGAATTATGTACTAACTTCGTGCATCCATTATACTGTCTCTCAGTAGAACTTGCTGCCTGATAAGTGATGCTAATGTATCATGGGACTGTATAAATTGGTATCAAAAAAGAACAGCCAGGAACTCATTTTTCAAATCAAACAGAGGTGTCCTATTAAAGAAATTTTGTCTTTCCACAAAAATTAAGAGGCAGTGCATCATCAAGAATTAGGGGATTTCCATTTTCAGAAAGTGGGTTTTTTTCCATTTGTTTTTTGTTTTCGTTTTTCTCAACGTCTGTGACCAATGAGGAACAATTTCCTCAGCCTCCTTAATATGGCTATGCCATCCATTTTTAATGGGCCTGCTTCATTGCAAAGATAGTCTCCAGTAATGACGCTTCCTTAAATTTGGCTTTGCTCCAAGGACAAAGAGTTTCCTGATACATATTTTAAAGAAATATTGCAGCCTTCTTAGAAGATGCCATTCCCTAAATGAACATAAATATTGTCTCCTACTTTCAAAGAAATAACTGAACAACTCTGTTTAATTGGCAGCAACATTGAGCAAACTCCTATTTCTCCTGCCTAGATTTCTTCTGTTTACTTCCTGTGTTTCAACCATGTTCCCCAGAGCTCACTGAGGACATGGTGATGCAATGATGGCTTACCCTTTCCCCAACCGAGGCCTGCTGTCATCCAGACCATCAGCTATACTCAAGTGACAATAGAGCTAATTAATTGGTTTTTAATTATTTATTTCTATTGCATGGAAGTATTTTTCAGAACGTTTCCAGGCAGAACTCTAGGTATGGAAAACAGAATACTTGGCCTATAGTAACTTTCTCTTTCTTTTTTGTTAGGTGAGTGCAATAGGCCTTGCTGATCCCCTTAACAGTATCTTTCATTGAAATGAAAGGAAAAAAAGTTGGTACTATTGACAGAGATCAGGGAAAGCATGTGTGTTTCAAGATGTGGAGCAAACAGCAGCACGTGAGCATGAAGGAGTGGCATAAGTACAGGACAGGAAATTAGGAAACTTGGACTCTAGACTCAGGCCAGGCACTAACTAAACAGGTGACCTCTGGAAACCCTTTTACCCTTAAGGGTCTGACTTTTCTCATTGTAACATGACAAAATTGATCCAAGGTTATTTCTACTTATGGCTTCTTATGATGTTTTCATACTCCCAAATTCTTGTCTGATATTTGATGGTTGATCAAGGGATCATTGTTGTTTCTCCCTTGTCCCATCCTCAAGCCCTTTTCAGGCCTGCTAGTCCTCTTTGAGCTGCTGTTGAGCAGAGTTCAGCTTGAGTGGCATATGCAAAACTCTGTGAAAAAGTCTCAGGCCCTTTGGGCAAGGCGAGACATGGTGCAGCCATCTCTACTCACTCACACTAGGCTTGAGTTTGCAGAGATGAGGGTACGAGCAGCCTCCTTTGGTTCCCTTCTGAGACAGTGAATGACGAAGATCCCAGCTGTGGGGTCCAGGGAAGGGCCTAGGGATACTAGGAATTACAGTTGACCTTTGAACAACATGGGTTTGAACTGCATAGGTCCATTTACACATGGATTTTTTTCAATGAATACAGTTTATTTACAGTTCAATACAGTGGTTAGTTGAATCCATGAATGCGAAGGACCGATTGTGGTTAAGTTTTTGGGGAGTCAAAAGTTATACATGGATTTTCAACTGAGCAGGGCTTATGTGTTTGCGCAAGCACGCGTGTGTCGGTGCCCTAACCCCCACGTTGTTCAAGGGTCAACTGTACGAAGTGAGGAGTGACGAAGAAGGGGGACAACTCTAGGTTAACTTCTCAATATATTATCCCACTATACCAACATTAATCATTCTATGTTTAATCCTTGATTTTTGGTACAAGACGGCAATAATAAACCTGTAAACTCTTTTGACTTTTTCATTCCAAAGGTGTAGCTAAGACAGAATATTGTTTTCAAAAGTCCAACGCTGTCCATATTAATAGTGGAATTGGAAAGAGGTGATGTTGTCTGGTTCTTCTATTTTTCTTTCCTTCTCTCTTTTTCTTTCTTTGCTCTCTTTCTCTTCCTTGTGTTGCTTCTGTTATCCTGGTTGCTTCTGTTCCAGAGGGAAAATGAGATAAATTCATTCATGCTAAAAGTCTGTGTTCTCTAGGAGGATTTAAATTTTAAAAGAGGGCTGTAGGATAGCTCCAGGTTTAACACAAAGGAATGGATCACTTAAAGTGGACTTGATGGTAATAGGAGGGGACAGATTTTTACCTTTTTCTGATTATAGGAGTAACCACTCCAGGGTTCAAGGTAAATAAAGGAATAGGAAATCTCTCCACCTTCCCTGAAAGGCTGAAACTAATCAGGTAAGGGAGGAACAACTCAAAGGAGTGCCCCTGAGGCAAAGTGGGATGCTGTGAGAGAATGTCGGCAAGGATGTGAGGGGCAGAATTGCAGAGCTGCTGTCAGAAGGAGCCAAGTAGAGGCAGGCATGGAAACCCAGCTGTACACTGGAATGTTAGGACAGGTTGAGAAGTATGGAAGGAGCTGAGAGTTTCCCAGGTGTGGTCTACAACAGGGATCAGAAAAGGAGATTCGCTTTATGTGGTGCTTGGAGTGTCCTATGGGCTTAAAGAGTCTGAGCCAGACTGGTTGACAATATGATAAGGGAAATGGAGTCTCTTTAGTCTTCTTGGAAAGTCCCTACCATGCAAATGTGCTATTTCTTGCTTTTTGAAATACAGTCAGAATTTATTTTCAAGAGTTACTATTTAGCACTTTCCTTAAGTACAAAGCAAAGTTCATCTTAATATAGTGGCTTTCAGATGTATATTCTCATGAATTATAGCCTCAATACAAAAGTTGTCAAGAGTCTGTCCTATGCGTAGTCCATTCAGGCTGCTATAACAAAAATGCCATATACTGGGTGACTTCTAAATGACAGAAATTTATTCTCACAGTTCTGGAATCTGGGAAGTCCAAGATCAAGGTAATGGCAGATTCAGTTTCTGTGAAGGTCCACTTCCTGGTTCATAGATACTCATCTTCTTGCTGTGTCCTCAGATGGCTGAAGGGGTGAGAGCGCTCTGTTGGGACTGTTTTATAAGGGCGCTAATCCCATTCATGAGGGCTCCATCTTCATGACCTAATCATCTACCAAAGGCTCCATCCACCTCCTACGTACTACTGTCACATAGGGAGTTAAGATCTCAACATATGAATTTTAGGGGTACACAAACATTCAGTCCATAACACAGTCTTACCTCGTACATCTTCCAACATAGTTGGATACTTTTATTCCACCTTTGTTCCAGCACAGTGGGGTGGGGTTAGTACAAAAGGAATCACCTAGAATATTCTCAGGCACCCGCTGTCTAGTCTGACTTGCCCCCAAATGGTTCAATGTCCCTTAGTAGACTTAACTTATCTAATTGCATCCGTATGTGATTAGCCAATCCTCCGGATGATTGGCTGGTTGTGATTCTGGACTTTTGCCCATTCCCCTGCCTTCCTGATTGCGTCTTTGCTCTTGGATAGGTTCTGGATTCATGTCCCACGCCCTAGGACCTTCCTTGGGAGGCAATCTTAGTGCCCAGACATGAGGACTTTGGTTGGGGTTATTAGGGTGATGGGGGTCAGGATTGGGAGAAGAACCCAAATAAAGACATTTAAGCTATAATCTAGTTTCTTCTACTTATCTCCCTTTTTATTGAAAAAGATACTATATTTTTAGGATACTAAACATAACTCTGTAAAAACTTCTTTTTAATAGCTTATTTGTAGTCCTACCATCACTGATGACGAGTTAATTGAAATAAAACAAATAATTTTCTATGTTCCCATTTTTCTAGGTGACAAACCAGCAGGACACACCTTTACAATCAGGTGCTTCTTAAGAATTATTAGCAAAAGGTATTATTGGCTGAAGGTTGCTTGGGAGATTCTCCTGAGGTGAAGTGAAAGTTAAGATGAGTCAACTTCAGACCAAAGAGAAAATTGATGCACTGAAACACACACACACACACACACACACACACACACACACACACACACACACACACTATTTCTAGCTTTGGATTTTGGGAAAATGACAAGAACAAATAAGTCACCCAAACACTTAAGGATCCCTAGTGAGGTGGTCCTTTCTGAGAAATATTTCTGGACAGAGGTTAATTAGAAAGACAGTTTCACAAACATGGCCCAGTCTTTCAGAGAGCAGGCTTACCTTACCCAGTGTTGCAGAGAGCGGCCTTACCTTACCCAGTGTTGCAGAGAACAGCTTTACCTTACCCAGTCTTACAGCAAGAGGTCAATTAGCACCATGGTCAGAGCTTGACCTTTGAAGCCAAACAGGCCCTAGTTGGAATCCTGGCCCTTCCATTTACCAGCTGTGTGCTCTGGTGTGAGATGACCAAATCTTTCTCAGCTTCAATTGTCTTCAACTGTAAAACTGGGATAGTAATACTCGCCTGAGAGGTGGTGTAATGATTAAGGACAATGCATATAAATCTCTTGGTCATTAAATGATTGCTCTTATTTCAGTGAAGGAAGATCACGTTCTAGTCACTCTCACAGCTGTCAGGCCCTTTATCTGGTTATGATGGATGATATGCCTGTATTCCTGGATTCGAAGGCCCACCTCAGCATAGTCTTTGATTGCCAAAATGTTTCACGGAGGCCCGTTTCCAGACTTCCCATATTTTTGCCAAGTAGGGATAACTATTGATGGAAACTGTCACTTGTCACATTTCCAGAAGCCAGGCATCTTCCTACTCCCTCTGTTTCTCTTTGAGCAGGGCTGTCAGGGAAGGCAAATCGAGAGTTCAGACAACGAGGGATTGCTGCTTTGGCATCACTCCTTTGCCCAACCATAGAGATGTGCCAGACACTCAAATCTGGAGGAACAGGCTGGAGGAGCCCAGATATTTTAATAGTAAGAGATACTTTCACACATTAATTTGAAGCAAAGACTTATACGTTTAATCGTTTAATCTGCAATGCTGCCATGTAAGCAAATAGGAATCCTGGGAAAATGTTGTGGCCTTTTAAAATTCATCTCAATGAAATTTAGAACTTCTGGGTGTTATTGCTGACAGGGACTCTCACTTCCTTACTACAGACGTTCTCGTTTCCTTATTTTATTACGAACTTATTTCAAAATATGAGTTCACATTTCTCTAGTGACCATCTGAGTGACAGTGATTTCAGAAGGTCATGGGTTCATTTTCACTGTCTTTCAGTCAATCATGTATGAATGGTTTGTTCATTCAGTGCCTCTACTGCCTCAGGTAAAGCCACAGAGAATATTAGAATCACTGTCACCACAAATGTTATCATCACTGAGTCGTATTTATCATAAATTCATCACTACACAATGCCGAGGCAAGGCATATAAGCAGAATAATTGCCCGTGAGTAAAGACTCTTTAACACACATATCATTTCACAAAGCCCTCTAGATCCCTGCAAAATACCTTAATGGGACCTTAGTAGGATGTTAATTTGCAATAAAAGCAAATTATATGGATAAAGGTGCACGAGAGTTGGTAATATTCTAAAAGTCACTTAGTTACAAAATATATATTGCTATATCCTTACCTTTAAGGTCTTCAAAAAAGGAAAGTGGGAGGTAGTGAACTATAGTTCAGTGGTTTCTAGATATTTGTTTTTCATGAATGAGTTAAATTTAAAAACACAGATTGGAGGGATTAATATAAGGTTGCTAACTTTTTTGCAAATTTTGTCAAGTAAGGAAATTAAAAAAGAGATTTCCTGTAAACTACTGCAATAATTTCATGAAGAAAGACGTTTGAATAGCAAAATAAAAGGGTGGATACAATTTCAGAATAAAGACTGGTCTTTCAAATTGAATAATAACAGCTAACATTTATTGAACAAGTATGTGAGGTGCTGTTCTAAGTCATTTGTATGTACTATTTTGCACATACAACCTTGTAAGATGGATACTGTCGTTATTCCCATTTTACAGATGAGGACCTTGAGGTAATGTATATAATGTAACACAGGTCATAATGGTAGAGTTTAGATTCATTTCTCTAGATTCTATGGTTGTAAAAACTATGTGATAAGTCTTCATAAGGCCTTACATACGTGCAGCTTCACTAAAATTATTTTTCTAATTTTGACAGCAGCAGGTGAAAACGTGGTCGCAGACCTACTCTAGTCTGCAGATCAGGGTTCTGTCGAAGAAGGGGTAAGAGGTAGTTGGTGAGAGTGGAAGGCCGGAGTAGGCTTGGGCTTCAGCTCCGTGAGGGTCCTCAAATTTAGACTTTGAATGTTATCATTAAATAGTGTTGTATATATATAGACACTAAGAGACACCACTTGGTTTAAAAGACAACCAAAGAAGTCATTCACCAAACTTCTTTTTACTTGCATGCTAATATTAGACACACCACCTGTGGTGCACTATGAATTGATTTTTTTAAAGTAAATTTCGTAACTATCTTGAACATAACCATTCTACTGGCATTGAAACTATATTGTGAGGGAGCGAATACTTATTTCCCATTCCTAATTGTTTCCATAGAGGGGATGGACCATCCATCCATTTCCTTCCCAGAAGAGATAGGCACATCAGGACCCCTTTTACCTTCTGACCCCTCCTTGTCTTCATCTCCCGGGAGATGACATAACTCACCTGATTGGTGAATGGGCTTGGCTCTGTGCCTTTTGGGTTTACCTTTCAGAGCCAGTCTGTCTCACGCTGCCCACTTTCTCTGCTCTTCCCTGCAATTCACCTACTGAGGGAGCTCTGCCCCTAGGAATAGGCCTGCTCTTTTGGAGTTGGGGTGAATTCAGTTCTCGAGGGTGTTGTAAGCCCGTTTGGCTTCATATCTAAAATCTCATTATACAATTGGCTTTATTTGTTATAAGTTAACGATATTTATTTATTGTCTCCTGTATTTTATTTATTTGGTTGCAGATTCTGGAAGGGCAGAAAGGAGCTGTTATTTCTGTAGTCCCTACTCCAAAACTATATGGCATCATGCAGTTGTAAGATGGGGTTGAAATGGGAGCTTAGGAGGTCATCAGGAACCACACCTAAGCTAAAGACTTCTACAGAATAATCATCCGTAACATTTTTCTCAGCACTTACTATGTGACAGGTGCTGGAGCATAAGTTTCTGCATGAAGGATCTCATTTAATTCTTATAGCCATCCTCTGAGATGAGTACTAGTGACATCACCACTTTACTAATTAGAAACTTGAAGCTT
This sequence comes from Rhinolophus ferrumequinum, assembly GCF_004115265.2. Lineage (NCBI taxonomy): Eukaryota > Metazoa > Chordata > Mammalia > Chiroptera > Rhinolophidae > Rhinolophus > Rhinolophus ferrumequinum. The sequence goes on along the minus strand of NC_046289.1, from coordinate 39,650,337 downwards.
GGAGAGGTTAAATGATCTGCCCAAAGTTACAGAATGATCCAGTAGCAGAGTCCCATGGAGGGGTGAACAAGAGAGATTCCATTTCAGCCCTTTACAGAGAAGACAGACATTGAACAATTAATCAAATATATCATTGACGACAGCTGTGATGAATGCCATGCCAGGTGCCAAGATCACGTAGCCTCTAGTCTGAAGGATCAAGGAAAACGTTCCCTGACAAAGTGACATTCAACTGTGAGCCTCCACAGTGTGTAGTAGTGAGGAAGGCAAAGGGATGTGTGGGTGGAAGTAAGGATGAGGAGTGGGCAGTATTCCAGGAAGAAGGTACAATAACTGGGGCGGGGGGGCTGATGCGAGAAGAGTATGATGGTCTATAGAACTGAAAGAAGGCTGCTTGCTGCAAAGGTGAGGGAAGAGGTAGTACTAGGTGAAGTTGGAAAGCCGGGTTGGGGTCATGGTAGAGGCTTTGCAGGCCATGCTAAGGATTTTGGATCTTATCTCAGGAGCAATGAGATGCCATTGAAAGGTGTAAATAAAGGGAGTGACATTGAAAGGTGTAAATAAAGGGATGCCATTTCTCACTATAGCATCCCCTGTTTCTAAGCTTTGAATTCTGACTACATCACAGAGAAAATTTCTACTAGGTGCTAATCTCTCTTCAACAGCTTGTAGCTTTGATGAACAAACGCATCTCTCTCTTAATAAGGGGGAGTGTGTGTATGTGAAGTCTGTCAAATAATTCTCAGCCTTGGGTGCTCCTTAGGATCACCCAAAAAACTTTAAACATTCTAATGGAAGGCTGCACTTAAAACCAATTAAATCAGAATCTCTAAGCAGGAGAGCCAAGTGTCCATGTTTTTTAGACACAGCAGCCTCTGCAATTCAGTTGAACAAACATTTATTGAAACCCCATTGAACCTAAATCCAAGCACTGTGTTAGATGCCCTGCATACAAAGATGAGTGAGTGTGAACAGCTGTTAGCAGCTGTGAACTGTGCAGAAGTTGTAGTTTCTGCAGCTGCTACAAAAGACAAGTGATGGTGAGGCAGCCCCAGGAGGCAATGAAAAGAATCCTTGAAGTCAGAGTAAATGAAAATATTAAATCATGTGGTTGCATACCCATAGTGTCTCACCTGGTTTTTTCACTGCATCACTGCTTAGAAGGAAACCCTAGAAATCAGGAACCCCAAGCTAGGAAGGGTGGATGCTCAATCTCCTGGTACCCCGTATGAGGACTCAGAGCAGTTCAGGTGGCCTGTTGCTTGGCTTGCTCTCCCCTCCCTTACCTGGGAGAGTTGGCCCCAGGAAAGAGGCAACACATCCATTTATTCTAACATTCACTGAGCACCTACTTTATTCCAGGAAGTGTGCTGGGCATTGGGGCCACAAATATCATCCATTTCCTGAACTCAAGTTGCTCACAGAAGACAAGGGATCCACTCTGTTTTGCAGTTCATTTATGGAATGAGAATGCAAATGCCTTCTGAGTATATTTCAAAAGGCTAACCTGTAGATAAAAATAGCTAATGTATATTCAAGTGCTTTGGAAAACAAAGAATCCATGATAGGTCAAGGGAAAATTCTGTACCTTGAATCATGAAACCATTAACTGTCAAGGTTTGCTATTTAGGCTACTGATTTTGGGACGCATTTTCAGAGAGTCGCAGTGATTTCTTTTTCATATGTTTTATGTATCTTTTAGCATTGTGTTAGGCACAAAAGAGCATTTAACAAATTCTGATTATGATTCAATGACTCTTAACAAGCCAGAAAGGATACATTTCATTTTTCCTGAAAAGTGAAAAAAAAAAAGAAAAAAGTTAAAAAAAAGAAAAGGACATTTCAATATGAAAACAGACCAAGTGTTGAAGCCAGTAAAGTTTTGAAACTTTTTAAAGAATATAGAATCATGTCTTAGTTCTAAATCTCTGGGGGTAGCCTATATTTTTGATGACCTCTGGGAGTTTGCCATTCTAAGATTTCTACCAGCATAAGATAGGAAGACATCTCTGTTTAATAAATAGCCACGTTTTCAGTGAACTGCTTTAAGTGCTTCTCTTACTTGGCTCCATTGTAAAATAAAATGAGACAAACTAAAGATATTTCATAGCCTTAGAAAATCTTATAGATGGAGAAACTGCAGGAAGAGAGGACCCAGAAGGCTAGAGAGCTTTTTCAGAAATGTACTTGGCAAGCCTCGGATGGGGAGGTCTGGGCATGGGGTACTGGGTGTGAAAGCTTTTAAGAAGCTTTCTGATGATTCTGATACCTATTAGAATAGATCAGAGTACGATCGCTCTATTGTATAAAGAAACTAAGACCAAAAGATTTGAAGTGAGCTGTTCAAAGTCTCACAGCTAGTGACAGACCTTGTTATTGTGCTTTCTATTATATCATAGATTTCCATATTTCCACTAGCATTGCCATAGCCTCAATGCCACTGACACAGCCTTTGCTCTATAAATAATTAAAACATATGATTTTTCTTTTTTTTTTCCCCCTGGATGTTATGTAAGAGGGAAGCTTAGCTCTGAATGGACCAGTAGTTTGCCCCGTCACCAGCAGCCGTTAAGTATGATCGTAAGTGCCTCAAATAATCATTTAAATAAAACATAGGTGTACATTGGTGTGATCTTCCAGGATTTGTAATTAAAAAGAACTGAAAAATTCACTCGGTTTAAAAAACAGAAGTTTGTTTGTCATAATACAGTCTCTTTTGTTCTACTCTTGTAACGGTGACCTTATAGCTTCTATTTTTGAAATTTAAACCTCTGATGTAATTCAATTTGACAGGCTTGGGACTTTTTGAAAGATTATTTTTTGCCTTTCTTTGCTTCCCTCCCTCCACCCCCAACCTTGATGACTTTGTCTGTTTACTGTGCATTTACTATTCGTACCAGTTTCAATGGTTCTGTTTACTTCGGACCAATGTGCACACCTGGCCAGGTAATTTGAGTGGGGTTTTTTTGCATCTGTATGGGATTCACTCCTGACTCCGGGACAGAACAGCCTCCGAGAAGCCCTTTCCTTGACGTTGCCTAGCCAAGTTCTCCTTCCTTTGTTTTGCCCCTCCTTGTGCGTCTAGAAAACCTTATGGTAATATTGAGAGAGGAAGGCGGTCTTTGTGACAGGGAGTCCACCATCTTCCCTTAATGCTGGCATTTATTTCCACCAATCTTGCCTCTTGAGTGGTTTTCATGTGGCGAGCAGCTGGACTTTTTGCACAGTAACATTCTGACTTTTGAAATGCAATATACTTAGAACAGTTAAATAAAAATTAAAAAAAACCCATTGTATATTGAGAATACATTTTAAATTTCCTTTATAATATAATAATTTGGGTATAGGTAACTTTACCCTGTAACTATAACACCTACTGCTAAAATTTTAAGATACTTTTCCCTCCATCTCAATTTCAGATATGATCAGAAATTTATGTCTAACTGAACAAAATACATACACATTGAGTAGAAAGTTATGTCACAATTCGGATTTCACACACATTCTCATAACTGTTTTGAAATACTGGAGAGATTAGTATGCATAGTGCTATTTATTCTAATGCTAAATATGAATGCAAATCCCAGTGGAATTGCAAGTAGAGTTGTTCCAACAGCTCCAAAGCTTCCAATTATGTGAGCAACTTCTTTTTATGCTCTTCTCTGCTGTTTCTAAAATTGCAAATTGCCCAGCTAGCTTAGCCCATGAGTAAGCTGAAAAGAGGCACTGTGGGTGGTGGTCTCTGAGTGTGTGTGTGTGTGTGTGTGTGTGTGTGTGTGTGTGTATCTGATGGAAGAAAGAGAAGAGACAAAGTTAGAGAAGGGAATTCTATTGAACTATTGTGGGTAACCAGTTAGCTTACTATCAGTTCCAGATTCCCAAAGGTAAGTAGCCCTTACCTTTTCCTGTCCTATGCAGCTAACTCTCTTTTTATTTTTTAGAGACAATGTTATACCACTAATGTTACATTAATCATTTCTAGCACCATAACAAGTGACAAGTAAACAAGTGACAAAGGGCCAAATTTCCAGAGGCTCAAAACCTTAAAAAAACAAACAAACAAAAAAAAGCTATGCTATTTTATGAAGCTATCCATGATTCCCTCCTGAAAATGTGACTCCTTCTAGACTCTGACACAATTTTGCTTGTGCCCTCCTGATGCCACATGCTATCTTTGTACTTTCTACTTTGTACCCTTAATTCTATGGTGCAGTACAAATGCATCGTGGCCACTACATTTAGAAATCCTCATCTCCCACAGCCCTTAATCTGGTACCTTGTACACAGTAGGCACTCATCAAGGAGTATCAGAAGACTGCATCTCTAAGGGGAGGGGAATTACTACATGGTAAAGGATGTGGCATCAATCATTAATGGAAGGCTTCAAAGTATCAGTTTCATTAAAGAAGTATTCTCACATTACATAGCAATTAGACAGATGCTTCAAGAGGGAGCAGGTTTCTTTCAATTGGTATGTCATATCATGGGACTTTGAAAGGAGATACACCTAATGATTTGAAAGCTCTTAAGAGAAGTCCCTTACCTCTCCAGGATAGCTAAAAATAGGAAAGTGAAGGCCACAATGAAAACCTTATGGAGGCTCTCTTACCTGCATCTCTGATACAATAACATCCCAACTTGACAACCTCTCTGACGCAATATAACCTGGTCCCAAGTATCGACTACTTGAGATTTTCTACCTCTGTGGTTCTCAAAGTGTGGTTCTGAACCAAAAACTAATACTGAATGGTTCATATCGCTTGGGGACTGGCTAGAATTGTAAACTTGTTGACTCTCCAGGGAGCTACTGAATCTGGAACTGGGGGGTGGAACCCAGCAGTCTGGTTTTTAACAAGCCCTCCAGGTGATTCTTCTGCAGGCTAAAGTTTGAGACCACTGCTCTACCTTGACCCTTCCTGTTGCTGTGTACCAGTGGCTCAGATCACCTGGGGGAAGCTCCCTTGGGCCACAGGCTCTTGGACAGTGGAGAAAATGAATGCTTTTGTGGGGAGGGGAATGAAGCTTACTCTCTTTTTTGTCTTATTAAAACCAAATACCCCACAGGTCTGTCCACTAAAATAGCACTTAAGTTATTGATTCTAATCTTAGTAGGGATTTACTAATTCAGCAGGGAGCTGAAATACTGCTCAGTCTGACGCTGTGACTCGATCTGGGTGCACTGGGGTGAGTTAGCCTGAGTCGACACTTAACCTTTTGTGATGGTCATGAAGAAGGGGTTCGTTAAGATAATCAATAGTGTATGAACTATTTTAAGAAGCATGTTTAATTTACATAACAAAAATATCAGAGTTGCAAAAGGCCTTGGGAACTTATTGTTTTTCTGATCGCCTTATTTTACAGAGGTCTCATAGCCAGTTCATGATAAAGTCAGGACCACACACCAAGCTGTTCCCATACATGAACGAGTGCTTGTTCTAGGAATTCTAATGTACTGTCTACAGTGCCAGGAATACCTCACACCACTCAACACTTACATTTCAACATTTTCTTTACATGGAATGGAAAGCAGGCCTAAATTCTGGGTAGACCAAAGACCAGGATGCTATCCTGCTCTCAAGGACTTCAGTCTGATGGTTCACAGCCATCTTAATTCAAGTTCTAGTTAAAGACCTAATTATACTCATTCATTGTCTTATCAAAAAATTCCAGAAAATTCTGTAAATATCTGTTGTATTAATTAGAATTATTTTGGTTATAAGAAATAGAAACCTACTTGAGCCTGCTTTATCAAAATGGGAGCACTTCTGAGAGCTCTCCCCACAAAGCGGGTCATCACAGTAGAAATTGAAAGTGGAACAGCAGATCCAGGTAAGAAGCAGGACCTAAGATAATACTCCCTGATGACGCCCATCCTATTCTTATATGGGATGTGAAAAAAAAATCCTGTTATTATTTCCAAGTAGGGAAATGAAAGGAGCTGAAAGTGAGCCGTACCGTTTCTGTTGTAACTATTCAACTCTGCCACTGTCCTGCTAAAATAGTCATAGACAATATGTAAATAAATAGATAAGGCTGTGTTCCAATAAAACTTTACTTACCATAAACAGCCAGTGAGTTGGATATGGACCAAAGGCTGTGGTTTGCGTGCCTTAGTCTAAGCTTACGTAACTTCATACCTTCTTAGAGCCAGATTCCTACATCTTACGTATGTTCATGTTATAACACAAACTTGTGTACTTATCTTTCTAAATGCATAGTTTCACCAATGATAATTTAGAATTGCGGTGGCTACTTTGGGGGACCTTATGATATGGGTACAATTGTTCATTTGAGAGGTACCTTAGAATAAAAATAGGACAAAATTTAAAACACCCAATGTTCTACCTTTTTTTAGTAGGTATGAAGAAGCATCAAAAGAGATTCAGATTCCAAAATTACTTCCTAAAAGATCTGCTTGGCCCAGGTATAAAACAAAACTGTGAAAAAGATAAAGTCGTCCCCAAATCACAGCATAACCCAATGTCCTTTTTCCTACTCTTCTTGCCCCTCCACTTTCCTCTGCTCTCATACATCCTCATAGATTCCTCTTCCCTCTTCGTCAACCACAAACCCTCCAAATATTAGTTACCCCATAACTTAGAACACAGAAAATCACTTGTGGTTGATTTTATTCCCTAGTCTCATTCTGAACTGAGAGCCAGTTTAAATACTTTCAAAAGTCTAGGTCAGATAAAGAGAACTGCAAAGAAATTTCAATTATCGTCAGGATGTGTAACAGGTCATATGTTAGAGGAAACCTCAAAAGCAAAATAATTGGATGGAAAAGGTAGACCAGAAAGACACTGCAGTGACTTAAAAGATTCTGATTGCACAGGAAAGGAAATTTATAAAAGCTGTAGACATTGTACCTGTTATTTTGGAAGTTGTCCTAAAATCTTCCCTCTGAAAATAGATTGAGCTTTGTTTCCATCCAATAAGCAAAGAAAGGATGAGTCCAGTTGAAGACGGCAGGGATCCGCTGTTTAACTCTTTAGGCTGCATTCTGCAATAGATCTTAAAGCAGATGTGACCTTAGTTCTCTCCTTTTTATGAACTTTTTTCCCCCCTGAGTGTTTTGTTTCTTAAAAATAGCCAGTTTAAAATAATCAGTATCCCAAAAGGCATATTTTGGGATGGCAGACTCTGCTTACCCTCAGTCCCTCCTTGGAAACTGAATAAAAAGTTGCACATTCCAGACACTTAAGTTGGTAGACTGCTCGAGATTTCATCGAACCAATTACTCAGTCCTGAGAATAGGTCAGTTCAGTAAGACCATCATGTCTCACTTCAGGAGGCAGTGATGCAGGTGGGCTCCTAAAGTTAGGCCTATTGTGTAAGCAAGCAATCAGGTAATTAATAAAAGCATTTCCATGGAAACAAAAGAAAAACAAAAGGCTAATGATTGGAGCACATTATACACCAGTTTCAGAGCCTGCAGCGCAGCCAGTTAAGATTTCTGAATGTCAGGTTCAAAGCATATTTTGTAGTTTGAAATGTCTTTGATGATGTCATTGGGTGTTCAGGCAAACTTTGTAGTGGCTTACTCAGCATCAGACATGGAGATTGTCCGAGTGTGAATTATTGTGACAATTTCTCTGAAGTTTATATCAAGTTGTCTAGCTGTAGTTTGCAGGACTTCAGGAAAAAGGGCAGTATTAATTCTCAATGATTCCAAGTCAGAGGATCAGAGAAAATTGGTAATGTTAGTTTGGAGAGTACAGCCAAATACTTGAGGAAACTGAAAGTCAGGATCCAGTCTAGTTTCTTTATTTACGTAGAAGTTAAGCTGAACATATTTTCATATCTTTCCTGACCAGTTTTGCACATGTGTGTGTATATACTGCCTTTTCACATCTTTGCCCATTTAAAAAATTTGTTGTTCATTTGGTGAGATTTGAACTCTTTGTCTATTGAGGAAATTACTCTTCAATCAGTTGTGTGTATTATAAAATTTTCTCACACTTTTAAAACTTGATTTGTGGTAATTTTCTATGAAAGTTTTATATTTCTGTGTAGATCAATTGTTTAATTCCTTTATTGCTTCAGATTTATTCTTTCCTGTATTTTTCTAGATTCAGTATTATACTTAGAGAGTCTTTTCTATTCCATGAATATATTAGTTTTAAAAATCTCAATCGTATTCTGTTACTTCCATGGTCCCTTTTTTATGTTTGAATCTTTGATATATTTGAGAGTCATTTTGATGTAATATATGAGGTAGTAATTCAGTTTTATTTTTTCACTTTCTACTTCTTCAGTATTGAATATACTGGGATTGATTGCTACTTGTTTGGAAACTTGAACATCATTTTTCCAAGTCTTTGTTAATGAGAGTGCTTAAACTTCACTTTAGGGGTAGTCTTTAGCAATTCATTGTGCATATTGTTTTCTCTCAAATACTGGCTGACCAGCCAATGAGAAAACATTTCTATTGAAACTAGAACAGACTGTAGCTGCCTTCATACAGTAGGGGAGTGGCATGATTCACAACTTAAAAGATGGGTCTTTGTTTTAAAAAATACCAGCAGACTTTTTGGATAGGAAAGGGGAAGCCCCTCTTTCTCCATCCACCTCACCTCAGGGCATAGTCCAGAAGCTGTGGGTGAGTTGCTTTGCATGAGAAAAATAAAAGGAAATTGAGGGTCAGAGGCTGGCAGCGAGGAGAACCAGGGGTGAAGAAAAGGACTGTGGGAGAAAGATGGGAGAAGATGGCAACAAGCCAGAGCTTGGGGGAGAATACCGCCAGCAAGAAATTGCCCCCCAGGGAGAATGAATAGTGGCTTTTTAGATCAGCAGTTTTTAATATTTCATTTTAATTGTTGCTTGCATTTCATTGTGCTATGACATTCTGTTACCTTTTTCTCCTACAAAAGCCGGTTATATACACCTGCTAGTATTAGTGGTGCATATGGGGAGTGAAGAAAGTGGAGGCAGTATTTCCCACCAGGACAGAGAGAGATGGAAGCAGCTACCAGGATACAGGAAACTACAGGGAAGTGGGCTTCAGAGTGGACCCGTTAGAACAGCCACCCCCCTCCCCAACTTCCCTGCTCTGAACCCACACAGAGAATATAAGCTCCATGAGGGCAGGGCTTTTTCAAAATCTGTGTTTTTCATGCTGTATCTCTAGTGCCTAGAATAGAGTTTAACACACAGTAGACACTCAGTAAAAAGTTGTTGGAATGAATGAATGAAAATCCACCAGAGGTTCTGAAGTGCCCGTAGTACTTAAGATGGGGGTTTGAGCCAGTGTATTTGGATATTAAAACAAAAGGTGAACCTAAAAGGCTGGAGACTTGGGAATCTGGCTTTAATTTATCAGCTCAGAATCCTGGCTGCTTTAGCTCTGGTTTCTCATGAGAGATGTCTGTGTATATGTTTGAATTTAATCTCTATGGATAAACAATTCGTGACATTGCAGTGATGAAAAGGTCTTCAAAATCTTCTTTAATTACTTTCTAAATGGAATCTCAGCTGAAAATGGATCTTCCACTGCATATTATCATGACACGTTCTATGTAACTCGATTAAATCAATTCCTCAGGGTTGTTATTTCTACAATGAGGTGGGTTTGGGGTCTCAAAAGCCGCCTTTTAGCCAGAAGTTGATTCTCTCACATGGGGGGGGCATTTAATTTTTGAAGGAGAGAAGACACAGGCAGGGAGGGCCTTAGTTCAGGAGTCCTAGTGTGACCAAGGTGAAGAGGCGTTCGTCCCAGTAAGGAATGGCCTTTGTGAGTCCAGCAAGATGAGAATTGGAGCTCCGGTAGAGAATTCTTTCAGAATTTGGATGTCCCACCATAGCAGTGGTTCGGATGGTCCTCAGTGATCAGGTAAAGACCATTCTGCATTGAGGTGACAAAGTGTGAAATGCATCTGTAGAAGTATTGCACTACGGTTAGGAACTGCTGGGGCACTTGACGGCTTGCTGCTTGGAGTAGGGGTTACCTATTCTAATAGGGCTAAAATAATTGAGGACAATTATCTGGCCTCATAGAGGAGAAAGAAAGTGACGTAGGCACTTGACCCCTAATGCTTTGAACGTACAAGTCTCTAAGATACTCTGAGCTTCAGTTTCCTCATGCATAAAATGGAAGTAATAATTTTACTTGGTCCATGTATTAAGCATCTGGTGGGGGCAGACATTGCTCTAAATATTGAGAAACATTAAAATATGAATAAGATTTGGGCTTTCCTTTCAAGGAGCTTGCTAAGGAGCAGGATAAAGGTGGGGTGGAGACAGACATGGTGAGGTTTAGAGATAATCTATCTGATTGTACCTCTCTGAGTACTAGGTACACAAGAAACCCTGAATAAACTTTGGTAGCTATTATCATAAATATTTCACAGATTTTCTTAGAAATAACTATATAGCAGGCAGTTTAGGAAAGTCCAAATAAAGTGCTTGTGGGAGGCCAGATTATTAACATATGAACATAGATACAAAGTACATGATTGACACCTCTGATAGAAGAAGGTAGGTAGGAGACCCTGCATTCACCAGAGCTGAAACATGGCACAGAACAAAGGCCATGGCTCTGTTTTTCAGTTGCTAGAAACTTGTTTAAAAGGTAGATTTATTTTCCTGGCAGTGCCTCATGAGGTAAAGGAAATAATAATGAATAATCAAGATGGTAATAATAATAATAATTAGCACTTTTGGGCATTTACTCTGTGCAGGCCCTATCCTGAGCGCTCCCCTGACATTTTCTCCTATCCAGCGTTTTCTCCCATGTGTTGGCTGTGAGAGATCCATGTTTTCCCATTCCGATCCAGGAGACATAGATGACCCGGATCATGGAACTTTATGTTTATCTTGTTAAATTCAATCTAGTTAGATTTGGCCTGTTGATGCACACAGTTTGAGAACAGCGGGTAAAAGCATTTTCCAGACAGAGAAGAGGAGAAAGAGCATTGCAATAACAAATGCGCTCAAATCATAATAAAGCTCATTTGCAGTGTACTGGAAAGCTTTCCATGGCTTGAACATAGCGTGTTAACTAGACCAGGAATTTCCCAACAGTTTTGCTCAACATTTTGTCCCATGCATCCTTATTGTCCCGTGTAGCTAAGTCTCTCCCTTTTTAGGTCTTGTTTGGTCATAAATCATGCTAGTAATCACATTTAAAGAGAGAGCTTTGTGTTTGGTTGGTTGATTGTTTTCTTTCTCTCTCTCTCTTTTTTTTTTTTTTGAGAAAATGTAAGATGTGAAGTAGAATGATAGGAGTGCAAAGGTGAGAAAAGTATTTGTTATTATTTTTTAAAACTCAGTGAAATAAGCTCCAACAAGAATTTAGAAAATTATGATTATAAATGTTTAGGAAGGTTTTCTTTTTCTCCCATACTAATTTCTCATTTAAATTAAGTGAGATAAGAATGGATTTCTTTTTTTTTTTAATTAAAATTTATTGGGGGTGACCATGGTTAGTAAAATTACATAGGTTTCAAGTGTACAATTTTGTAGTACATCATTTATATATCATTGTGTGTTTTTTGAAAATTAGACTCTGCAGTTGGGTAAAAACTGTTTGTTATAATTGGAAAACATCACGATTTCTATTGAAACATGTGGGAAGACCACAGCATAAAGACATCCTTATTCATCTTTAAATGAATCTGCTTTAAGTGGTCTTTCTTGGTGTGGACGTGGACTCACATTGCCTATGAGCTATGGGATCGTGTGAGTCTGTATAATCCAGAACTGCTGGCTTGAATCATCAATTCTAATAACTTCAGTTTTTCCATTTCTATGTTTTATCATAATATCCAGGAAAGAGTAAACACTTTTTTTAAATCTTTCTTTATCTCCTTCTCAAGTTGAAGTGCTAATTAGTACCTTGGAGGCCAAGAGGAGGTCACTGAAGAGAGGGAAAGGGCCTGGATAATGAACCATGAAAATTCCCATTCAAGAGCTGGAAGAGGTCATAAAGATTTAATGGTTCAGCTTTCTCACATCATAGGCCTTTGAAAGCTTAAACCTGTGTTCAGAGTCACACCGCTAATGGGGAAGGTGTACCCAGAAACCACATTTCCAATCTCTTTGTTTGATTCTCAGTGTCTATTACACCATGGACACACAGCAAACTGTATCCCCGTGAAGGAAAACAGAAACTGTATGTGAGGGCCTGTAGACCATTATGATTGATTTTTCCCTTTGCAGTGTGTAAAGGGCTAGTAAACATACCAGGTCGCATTCAATTTGATGAATTTACCTATATATTGGTTGTTATCTCTAAAATTGTCTTTGGAATGAGTTAGAGTGAGCAGATGATAAAGAGTAACTAAGATCAATCAATCCAATGCTGGCTTTCTTACTGAAGCCCAGTTTTATGTTCAATAACCTCCTGAATAGGTCCATCTGAATATTCTATGTAGGCATTAGAAAATGAACATTTCCACAACTATATGAATATTCTCTCCGAAAATTTGCTCCCCAACCCACCACCTGTATTCTGTCATTATTCACTCAGAGCTTTTAAGATAATCCTCAACCCTTTTTCTTTCTCTCATCCCACACATTTACTCTGTCAATCACCAACTCTGTCAATTTTATCTCCTGTCAATCTTACCTCTTATATAGTTTTCCAATCTATTGCTTACTCACTACCTGTACTTCCACTGTCTTAATTCAAGCCACTCTTATCCTTTATCTAGGCTATTGCAGCAGGCTTTGTCCTGGTTTTCCTGCCTCCAGCCTTGCTGTTGGAAATTTCTCTTTCACACTTTTTCTGGAGTGATCTTTCTAAAGTGCAAGGTGGAGCACACCACAACCTACAATAACTCCCCATCACTAACAGCAGAAGACCTTAGCAAAGTACATACTACTTTCTATGATTTGGCCTCTACTTATCACTTTATCCCCACCTCTGGTCACACTCTTCCTTACCTACCCATGCTCTAGCAAGATCAGACTACTTGCAGCCAACCAAACATACTTGTTCTCTAACTTCTTTGACTGCCTGAAGAAACCCCATTCATTTAGTGCAACTCATAGTCACCTTCTCATTGACATTGTCTCTGACATCTGTCCACTCTTCTCCATAGCTAGACGGAAATATCTTCTCTGCATCTCTGAAGCTTACGTATCTTCCATACGCTCATACAATTTGCCCCAACATTTTAATATGAAAATGTTCAAGCAGACAGAAAAGCTGAAAGAATTTTGCAATGATTTTACAATTATTATTTTGCTGTGCTTCCCTTCTTAGTCCTTCCTTTTCTTCTCCCTCCCATCCTTATCCTAGTTGTGTTCCTGCAATCTAGAAAGATGCCTGGTATAATCTAAGTGTTTAATAAATATTTGTTGAGTAAATGTAAGCTCTTTTCCAGGGTGTTTCAACTGCTAATAAAATAATTATTACAATTTAAGGTCAATTAATGAGCTAATAGTTGTCTTCTCCCCTCTGGAAATATTTGTATATGAGGTTACAAAAAAGGCAGTGAAGTTAGTCATACCTTGTTTGAATACTGCTTCTGACTGTGTGATTTTACAAGTTACTTGAGACCTTTCAATCTGTTTTGAGAATGAGGATACTATGCTTTGCTTTGCAAGGTGTTATAATTATTGAAGTAAATGTATATGTGACAAGATAGATTTTTTTTCCCCAGACATTAGATTTCTTTTGTTTGTTTCTTCGCTTTTCTCTCAAGATTACCTCTCATTCTCCCATTCCAAACACACACACACAAAAGGTCAGTTTTGGTTCTGTTCATCCCTTTTTCATTTCTGGTCACAGAGGTTTTTTTTAAAATGTTTTTTTGAAGCTTGGCTAATGCTTTTTAAATTTCTAAAAATTGTGGTAAAATACATATACTCTTACTATAAAATTTCCTATCTTAACTATTTTTAAGTGTATAGTTCAGTGGCATGAAGTCCATTCGTATTACGCAACCATTACCACGATCCATCTCCAGAACTCTTTCCATCTTGCAAAACTGAAACTCTGTACCCATTAAACAATGACTTCCCGTTCCTCCCTCACTCAGCCCCTAAGAACCACTCTTCAATTTTCTGTCTCTATGAATTTGACATTTCCAGGTACTTCATATAAGTGGAATCATACAGTATTTGTACCTTTGTGACTAGCTTGTTTCACTTAGCATAATGTCTTCAAGTTTCATCCATGTTTTAACATGTCAAAATTTTTTTCCTTTTTATGGCTGAATCATATTCCACTGGGCAGACTTAGCACATTTTATTTATCCATGCATCCATTGATGGACACTTAGGTTTCTTCCACTTTTTGGCTACTGTAAATAATGATGTTATGAACATAGATAGGTATGTAAATATCTGTTCAGTTCCCGGTTTTCAATTCTTTTGGTTATATACCCAGGAGTGGGATTGCTGGATTATATGGTCATTCTATTATTAATTTTTTGGGTAAACATAGGACTGCTTTCTATAACAGCTGCATCATTTTACATTCCCACCAACAGTGCACAAGGGTTCCAATTTCTCTACATTCTCACAAACTTTCGTTATTTTCTGATTTTTTTTTTGATAGTAGACATCCCAATGGGTGTGAAGTGATATCTCTTTGTGTGTGCTTTTTCTTTTATTAGTTTCAGGTGTACAAAACAATGTAGTGATTAGACATTTACACCCCTCACAAAGTGATAACCCCAACAAGTCTACTACCCATCTGACACCATACATAACTGTTACTATGCCATTGACTGTATTCCCTATGCTGTACTTTACATCTTTGACTATATATATATTTAATTATAGTTCACATTCAATATTATTTTATATTAGTTTCAGGTGTACAGCATAGTGACTAGGCATTTATATACTTTATGAAGTGATACCCCCGATAAGTCTAGTACCCATCTGATACCATATATAGTTTTTACAATATTATTGACTATATTTCCCATGCTGTGTATATTTCACATCACTGTGACTATTTTGTAACTACCAATTTATGCTTCCTAATCCTTTTATCTTTCTCACCCATCTCCCCAATCCCCTTTCATCTGCAACCATGAGTTTGTTCTCTGTATCTATGAGTCTATTTCTGTTTTGTTTGTTTATTATGTTCTTTAGATTCCACATATAAGTGAGATCATGTGGTATTTGTCTTTCTCAGTCTTACTTATTTCACTTAGTATAATACCCTTTAGATCTATCCATAGTTTTACAAATGATAAGGTTTCATTCTTTTTTATGTCAGAGTAATACTCCATTGTATATATGTACCACAATTTCCTTATCCAGTTGTCTATTGGTGGGCATTTTGGTTGTTTTCATAGCTTAGCTATTGTGAATAGTGCTGCAGTAAACATGGGGGTGCATACGTGGTCTGACAATTAAGTTCACAAACTTGTTGCAACAGTGTTGCTAACTTTTTTTGATATCAGAGGGATTATTCATTATGAATTTGTACCAACTGGACAAACAGTTAACCAAGTTTACTATCTGGAAGTGCTGAAAAGCTGCATGAAAAAGTTCGATGAAAACAACTTGAACTTTTTGCCAGCAATTCATGGTTCTTGAATCACAACAATGCACCAGCTCACATGGCACTGTCAGTGAGGGAGTTTTTAGCCAGTGAACAAATAACTGTATTCGAACACCCTCCCTACTCACCTGATCTGGCCCCCAAAGACTTCTTTCTTTACCCGAAGACAAAGGAAATATTGTAAGGAAGACATTTGGATGATATTCAGGATGTCAAGGGTAATACAACAGCTCTGATGTCCATTCCAGAGAAAGAATTCCAAAACTGCTTTGAAGGGTGGACTAGGTGCTGGCATCGGTGCATAGCTTCCCAAGGGGAGTTCTTCAAAGGTGACCATAGTGATATTCAACAATGAGGTATGTAACACTTTTTCTAGGATGAGTTCACAAACTTAATTGTCCAATCCTATATCTTTTTAAATTAGTGTTTTGGATTTCTTTGGATAAATACCCAGGAGTAGAATTCCTGGGTCCTTAGGTAGTTCCATTTTTAATTTTTTGAGGAGACTCCATACTGTTTTCCATAGCAGCTGCAACAATTTGCAATCCTACCAACATTGCACAAGGGTTCCCTTTCTTCCACATCCTCGCCAACACTTGTTGTTTGTTGATTTATTGATGATGGCCATTTTGACAGATATGAGGTGGTATCTCATTATAGTTTTGATTTGTATTTCCCTAATGATTAGTGGTGTTGAGCTTTTTATGTGCTTACTGACCATATCTATATCTTCTTTGGAGAAATGTCTAAAATATCTACTCAAGTCCTTTGCCCATTTCTTAATCAGGTTTTTTGGTTTGTTGGTTGGTTGTTGTTGAGTTGTAGGAATTCTTTATATATTCTGAATATTAATCCGTTTTTAGATATATGGTTTGCTGGCTAACCTTCTTAATTTTCTCTTTTTGTATTTTAGTTTCAGTAATTTTGTATTTAGAGACGAGTATATTGAAGTGTGAATTCACTGAATTATCTTAACTGGAAGTCCTTACTACTTTTTTAATTAAAAAATTCACTATCTATATATACATATGTATATATATATATATGTGCCTTTATTTTATAACTGCAATTACTTTTACTATAATAGCAAAAAGACTATACTTGAATGCAATAAGGTATTAACAGTACATTTAACTGAGTGATTTTTTTCTACTTATCTGTATTCTTCATATAAAAATAATAAGAATGAATTTCTATTATGATGACCTAAATAAGCATTATTTCAAAAATAAGTAGTTTTTGTATGAAGGGGAAAATGAGAGGGACAGGACAAAGGTTAAAACAGATTTCCTAGGTTGCATGAGTGTTTTATTGTAGGGTTTGTTTTTGTTTTGTATTAGTTTTATTATTTTTTGTCAGACGGGAGATCATTGAACATGTTAACAAGTAGAGGAGAAGAAATTAACAGCGAGACAGGCTGAAGAAGTGAGAGGGATAATACAATGGCAGCCAACTGTTGGCGACCCCGTTGTTTAGGAGATAGAAGATAAGAATCCAGAACATTCACAAGGGAGTTGGCCTCAATCTGGAGGATCAACAGTGTCAATCGAGGAGAGTGTGTAAGTAAGTAAACCTGTAGGTTGGGCGGCCTTGAGCTGAGAGATGGCCTCTGCTTTGGTAAGTGGGGGAAGTGTCGTCTGTTCAGAGAGTGTGTGGGACAGTGAGCAGGAGTGGGGAGGTTATTTTGACAGCCACAGTGTGAGTGGGAGAGTGAGAAGAACAGGGGTAGGGAAAAGGTATTTCTGAGTGGCACTTACATGGCTGCAGTAGGAGATCATGCATATATTCTGGCAGCAATCCACCTGGCTGCCGCAGGTAGGAGCATATACAGTAAATAATTGGTTTTATCTATGGGTGAAGAAAAGGGGGTCTGAGAATTCTGTCAAGGGCATGGCTGAACTGAAGAACCATTGGGTCCATCTAGGCTGATGAGAAAGTAGAGAGCTGATAAATTAGCTCAAAGGAGTGGGGCTGTGGGATTGGAACTCTCTGTGGGAGGGAAGATGTAATGGGGTCAGAATAAACGAGTGTAGAACTGGAAGAATAGTGGTCAGAGAGAGGGAGATGAAGGATTTTATCAGAGTTGGATAAGAATTCTGAAATTATAAATCTTTTCAAAGTAATAATCAGAAATAGCAGTGTTAGATTATAGGAGAATTTCTGTGTTTTCTCATTTCTGCTTCTGTAGAGAAACATCTTAATTCATTTCTTTCTCCTTAGGGATTTCTGTGTTTTGAATTGACAAAAATAATTATTTATTTTCTAATTCTGGTGATGAAAACTGGAAGATACTAAATTTTACGTTACTGAATTGAAAATGTGAAATAGATCTTCTCGTTACATTGCTAATGCTAATTACAGCAAATGTTCTACTTGACATTTTATTATTAATACTTTATTCCTTTTATCCTTTATAGTATTTTGGTATTTAAAACAACTTATGTCATTTTATATCATTTATCAGCATTTTGATAATTAGAATGACACACCAAGTATTTTCACAAACTAGATTAAAATTGGCTAATATACCTGTATTATAAAGGGGAATTTTGGCAAATATTTGACTGTCATTAAATCATCTGAATTTGATGGTTTATCTTGATCAAATAGGCATGATTGCTCTGTACTTCCTTTCACCCTGAGTTTTATGTATGTTGGCAGAGCCACATTTCTTCAGAAAAGGACTCTGGATTAAGTCTCCTAAAGCTGTTCGGTAGGCAGACTTTCCATGTTTACTCCCCATCTTCTCTCCCAACCAACAATGAGAAAATGGTTATTCTACTGGCTGCCAACTAATGCTAGACTGACCAACCATTGAACTCGTTCTACCACTGCCACTTTGGAATCTCTCTAAAGCAGTGCCATTTAATAAACACCTTACATTCTATAAATACTTAGCCATTCTTTCCCCCTGATTTCAAAAGCTCCTGAAAACAAAGCACATCGTCAAGGCCTTCCCTGATGACCTCATCCCATTTGACCTATCCAAAGTATCTTGCTGTCCAGTTAAGGGTTGACTTAATGTTCCTATTGTGCCTCTCATGTGACATTTTAAGTTTCATGATGATAGGGACTAAGTCTATTCAACTTTTTAAGAAATTATAATCCTTAAGTATGTTGACTTTTGCAATTAGGCACTTGCTTTTTCATAAAGTTGATGACAGCAATATGGTATCAGAGAAACAAAATCCTTATTTATTTTCTATTGCTCACCTCATTCAATTATACCAGTAGATGTTAGTAAAACTGGGGTTTTAAAATTTATATTTAGAATGCAATATATGTTCCTACTATTATTCACCTTTGGAAGTGAGATACCATAACTCTAACTTTCCCTTTAAAATGAAGAAGATGGAGAGAAAAGTAAAGGCTGTTTTTATTTCAGATGTAGTGGCCTAATTACATGCCTTTTATTCTAAGATGCCTCAGAAATGTACATTTATATATAAAAAGTTTAAATAAATTCATGAGGGAAACGATATGTTTTTCTCCCCTGTATCTCTGAGATTCTAATCCCTTATGCCTCAAGTCTTGGAAATCTTATATCCTGATTTTTTCTCTTTTGCAGAATGGGCAACAGTTTAGACCAGGAGAGTGATAAAACTTGCTAACTTACTTCATTTTATCATATTTGTGTGTCTTAAGAGAATGAGTAAAAGGAGAAAACATATTTGTAATAGTAGCTGATTATGCAGCACAGTTCAATTCACAGCAGGATTTTCTTTTGAGATGATAAAATGCTTGTGATGATATAGTGGATGAAAAAAATTAAACAAAAAAATCTTTTAATCAAAGTGCTTAAGACATCTTTCACAAGGGAGAAAAAGAGTAATTTACTGAAATCAAAATAATTCCTTATTACATAAAAAAATTCTTATTTGAAGGCATTTAACAATTCTTTCTATAGTGTCCAGAACTTGTCATTTCTCTCTTTTTTCGATATAATTACATAGACTTTTCTTCTATTTCTGTGTGTTGGCTTATCCTCATTTCACTTCTATTGCCTTTGTACTAAGAATCAAATAGATAAGACTAAGAAAGAAAAAAACACAAAACAAGGACTTATCTCTGAGTATATGCATAAATAATTTAATTTTACTTTCTTGGAATTTTTATTATAACATCATAGGTTTTGAATCACATTGGGGATCTTCCTGCTTAAAGGTCTTAGCAGAAAGGCCATTGATTTTAGACATAGAAAACTACATTTGAATATCACCTTATAAATTATCAGTTGTATGAATTTTAGCCAAGTCATTTAAACTCTTAGTTCCTTATCTCTAAAATGGGCATATTTATCTAACCCACTTCCTTTTATATGTAGGATTGTTATATATAAAAGAACCTTGTAACCATGAAGTGCAGTATGAATAAGTTATTATCAGCACCATCATTTTACATGTGAGAAGACCAAGACTAGTCAGAAAGGCAAACTATTTTCCCTAAGGACACAAAGCTTGTTAGTAATAAATTGGGAACTAAAAGCTGAGCGTCCAAATTCTTAGTCTGAAGTCTTTTCCATTGACTCTTTCACTTGTTGGAGTTGTGTTTTTCTCTCTCATTCGGTATGATTGGGATTCTTGACCAGTAAATATGGTAAAAATTTTAATTGTGTCTTTCGACTTTACAATTCTAGAATTGGACTTGAGGTGCATGTTAACTCTGAATTCAAAGGAAAGAGACAGAGAGTTCACAGGTGCCATTTCTGTTTTGCAGACTATTTATTTGTTTGCAGGAGCTTGATCGCCTTTCTCAGGAGTGGGGCATGTCTTTGTATCTGGGAAATTCACCTTCACCGTGGCTTCTCCTCTATAATAGGTGGTGGTAGAGGATATGTAGAAGCCTGTCACATAGAGTTTGATTGCATATCTCCAAAATACCCAACACAATTCTTAATTTGAAAAATCATCACAGTTGGGGCCTTCCAAAGCATCTCCTTGAGGTTAAAACACTGGATTTAAACACCAATGTGTCCGTTTTTTTCCCAGATGAGCAAGATAATTTCCTCTCTCCATGATGTTCTGGCCTCTCATGTGTTTGTTAAGTGGGAGTAGAAATTAAATGGGAACAAAAGATACCTGTGCCACAGAGCCCGGTGACCAGAGGGAAAAGGTTTGTTTTATGTAGTCATAAACTGAAAAAAAAGTGAAAAATGTGTTACACGGACACAAAGTGGGTAGGAATCGGAAGGTGATTTTGGCAATACAGACGGTATTTCAACTGTACTTCTTGTTACCATTTTAGATTTATATCAGCCTGTTTCCTTTTTTAAGGAAACAGCTGGAGGATATCAAATGGAACATAAAGGGCTGCGTTGGAGAAAGTGTAGTTTCAAAACCAAAAGTATATAGTGATATAACAAGTTGAATAAAGTGAAGGTTCAAATAGAATTTGTTGAACTTCATGAAAGCAAGTGATTTTTAACCCAGTCAGAAACAAACCCAGAAAAAGTTACATTTTGGGGGATACCACTCCTTTCTCAAACATCTACCTACAAGATTGCTGTCTCAAGAGCAATGCCAAGAAGGAATAATATTTACAGACATTTTGGAAACACCTGCAGCAGAACACTTCTGTCAAATTAATATGGAAAGTTGATAGGCATCTAAGAGTAACAAGGAGAGAAAAATGATTCTGTTGGCTATGGCTGCTGAAAGTGTGTGTGTGTGTGTGTGTGTGTGTGTGTGTGTGTGTGTGTGTGTGTGTGTTATGTAGGAAACAACTTGCAAGAAGAGCACAAGTTTTCTTTTTCCTTCACTACTATGTGTGTGGGGAGGGGAGAATGCCTTGATTTCACGGTAGTCGTATAGTAGAGTCAGAGCAACCTGGGTTTCTATCTCAGTTCTGCTTCTTACTAGCAGGCTGTGAGGCCTGTAAAGTGAGGACAAAGTATCATTTGGGCATATCTTCAGCTAAAAATACAGAATACCCAGTCAAATGCATCTTAAGTAGTAAAGACATTAAATTATATCATTTTAAAAGAAATCTGAAGGTGAGCTACTGTGGGACTGACACAGCAGCTTGATAATGTCTTTCTATTTTATTTTATTTTTTTTTTGCTATCCTGAGAATATTGGCTTTTCATTATCAGACTGGTTAAGTCATGACCCCAAGATGGACATCTTAGCTCAAAAATAATGTCTCACACAATCATATCCATAGCAGAAAGGCTATGCATGGAGCGGCAATATGACTCTCTCCTTACAAGGTTTTATTTTTCATGTGGGAAGAAACTCTTTCCCCAAAGCTCTCTGGCTCACTTCCCCGTATGTCTCATGGGCCAGAATTGGATCATATCTGGCCCTATCAACCAATGATTTAGTGTGGAAATGGGTTGGGGCCTGTCTTCTCTACAGAGAGCTGTTAGCAACTAACTCTGTCTCCTACAGGTAGGATCTGCCTTTCAGTGTAGTAGTAAGCATTGGAGATGACATGTGTAAAGCTGTTAGGACTTTGCTTAGCCCATCTTAGGCATGTGTTAAACGACCATTATTATTATAACTTTTTTAGTTATTAGGACTTTTTCTACAATCTTTGATTTTCCTGTGAACATTTGAATATAGTTTATAATCAGTATATAAAATTTTGGACCTTGTTTTTATTTCACTATATTTATACTATGAACATTTCCCAGTGTTTCTACATAGTTTCAATAATACCACTTTTAAAATATAACCAAAAGGTAAAGACCTATACACTGAAACGATAAAACATTGATGAAAGGAAGTAAAAAAGATACATGTAAATGGAAGATAATTTGTAATCATGAATAAGAAGAATTAATATTGTTAAAATGTCCATATTATTCAAAGCAAGCAGTGCAATCTGTATTAAAATTCCAATGACTTTTTTTTCACAGAACTAGAACAAATAATTCTAAAATTTGTTTGGAACCACAAAAGACTCTGACTAGCCAAAGCAATCTTGAGAAAGAATTGCAAAGTTGGAGATACCATTCTCCCTAACTGCAAACTATACTATAAGGCTATAGTAATCAAAACAGCATGGTATTGGCATATAAAAAGACACAAAAGTCAATGCAACAGAAAGGAGATCCCGAGGTATATGGTCAATTAATGCATATATAGTCTATTAATTTACAGCAAAGAAGTCAAGAATATACAATGGAAAAAAGACAGTCTCTTTAGTAAATTGTGTTGGAAAAACTGAACAGCCACATGCAAAAGAATGAAACTGGATCACTATCGTACACCAGACACAAAATTAACTCAAATGGATTAAAGACTTGAATATAAGACCTGAAACTATAAAACTAGAAGGAAATATAGGCAGTCAGCTCCTTGACAATGGTCTTGGTGTTGAATTTTTGGATCTGACTCCAAAAGCAAAGGCAACAAAAGCAAAAATAAACAAGTGGGACTACATCAGACTAAAACGTTTCTGCACAACAAAGAAGACTATCAACAAAATGAAAAGGCAACCTACTGAATGATAGAAAATATTTGCAAATCAGGTATCAGATAAGGAGTAAAGATCTAAAATATACGAAGAACTCAACAACTTAATAGTAAAAAAATCTGATTAAAAAAAATGGGCAGATGGCTTACACAAACACTTTTTTTCCAAAGAAGATGTATAGATGGCCAATAGGCACATGAAAAGATGTTCAACATCAACTAATTATCAGGTAAATGTAAATCAAAACCACAATGAGATATCACCACACACCTGTTAGAAAGGCTATTATCAAAAAGACAAGAACTAGCAAGCTTTGGAGAGGATGTGGACAAAAAAAGAGAACCTTCGTACACTATTGGTGAAAATATAAATTGGTATTCGTGTAGTCACTATGGAAAACAGTATGGAGATATCTCAAAAAATAAACATAGAACTACCAAATATCCACTTCTGGGTATTTATCTGAAGAAAATGAAAACACTAATTCAAAAAGATATATGAACCCCTGTTTTCATTGCAGTATTATTTACAATAGCCAAGATATGGCAACAACCTGAGCATACATTGATGGATAAATGCATAAAGAAGATGTGGTGTGTGTGTGTGTGTGTGTGTGTGTGTGTGTGTGTGCGCGCGCACGTGTGCGTGTGTATAGTGCCAAAAAAATGTATACACACTTTAAGAAAGGAAAAGACTGCATTGAAATTGTAATACTCAATATGTACTGATAACAAAAGATGAATACAAGTCATGTGTAAACATTTTTTGTCAACCCTGTGTGTGTGTGTGTGTGTGTATGAATATTAGCCATAAAAGAAGAAAATTTTGCCATTTGTGATAACATGATGGCCCGTGAGTGTATTATGCTAAGTAAAATAAGTCAGGGAAACAAAAATACCATATGATTTCACTTACATGTAGAATCTAAAAAATCAAAACAAATGAACAAACAAAACAAAAGAAAACCAAACAAAACCAAACTCATTGATACAGAGAATAGACTGGTATTTATCAGAAGGGAAGGGGGTTGTGGGGTGGGCGAAATGGGTGAAGGGAGTCAATTGTATGGTGACCGATGATAACTAGACTTATTGTGATGATCACTTTGTAGTATATACAAAGATCAAATTAATATGTTGTACAATTGAAGTAATATTTTATATATCAGTTTTACCTCAATAAAAAATAATATGCGTACAGGAAGAAAGTAAACTCACAAATGCAAATTGCTTGGAATGATCCATAATAAATGTTACTAAAATCAATTAATAAAAAGTACTTACCACAATAACTTCTAAGCAATGCATAGTCAATCATTTTAGTTTGAACTTATCAATTAAGTAATAAATTAATAAATTACTTTTAAATCCTGCTGAGTGTTTCTTATTTAAAACATTGTAGTGTCTGATGACTGGGGCATATTATAATCATTTGGGCAGGTCATCCAGGATATTTGAGGCTATTTAGTAACCCTGGTCTGCATCTCCATAGGTAACACCCTGCAGCTGTAGTTTGGACCCATTCCAGCAGAGGAGATTGCTTTAATATAGACCATTGGGCAATCTGGAGGGCCTGGGGAGACTGGTTTGATTCTGGATCCATTAGGCAGCTAGGGTAAGAAACAATAGCAGAGATTGATACATTGACTATTTTTCCCTGTGGGAGGCATAACCTGAGAAGGATAGCTGGGGAGACTCAGGTTGTCTGGAAACTCATTTTGGTAGAGAGTTTGCCTGAGTCTCTTGGCATATAATTAATTAACCATGCTCAATAGCTCTCAGCCAACCAGGTATTTCCCAATCATTCAGTGAGGAAATATACATCAAGGTATATCTCCATGCCTGGTGCACCATTGTGATATGATAATAACTAGGCCACTGGATTTTTCTGGTAACTTTGACTTTCAACTGCTGGTAGCAGGGAGTCAATCCTGAGTTTAAGCTTGGTTCCTTGCTGGGGCAGGTGTGGTGGGCCCTGCCCTAGTCTCAGTGGGGAACTGTGACGATAGCTGGGGAAGTTGGGGGAAGAGAACCAGGCACTTGAGTTTGATGTAGTAACAGTACTTTCCAAGGGTGTGAATTGCAGCTCTATGTTTTTTGGAATACAACTTAACTCTCTCTAGAGTACTAATTAAATAAATTGTTATATTGAATGGAATGTCATTTGGTAGGTAAAAAGAATGAAGGAGATCTATGTGTACTGACTTGGAATGTCTCTAGGATGTGGTCTCAAGTAAAAGAAGCAAATTTCGGGGCCGGTCCGGTGGCTTAGGCGGTTAGAGCTCCATGCTCCTAACTCCGAAGGCTGCCGGTTTGATTCCCACGTGGGCCAGTGGACTCTCAACCACAAGGTTGCCAGTTCAATTCCTCGAGTCCCGCAAGGGATGGTGGGCCTGCAACTAAGATTGGACACGGCACCTTGAGCTGAGCTGCCGCTGAGCTCCTGGATGGCTCAGTTGGTTGGAGTGCATCCTCTCAACCACAAGGTTGCTGGTTCGACTCCCGCAAGGGATGGTGGGCTGAGCCCCCTGCAACTAGTAACGGCAACTGGACCTGGAGCTGAGCTGCGCCCTCCACAACTAAGACTGAAAGGACAACAACTTGAAGCTGAACAGCACCCTCCACAACTAAGATTGAAAGGACAACTTGACTTGGAAAAAAGTCCTGGAAGTACACACTGTTCCCCCAGTAAAGTCCTGTACCCCTTCCCCAATAATAAAAAAATATATATCTTTAAAAAAATAAGCAAATTTCAAGCAATATGTAAAGTAAGATAATTACTTATGAAAAAATTGAGTAGGAGAAAAAAGCAATTCAGTCAACTTAACCCAATGTAATAACTTAAGGACTTCCTTCCTTCCTTCCTTCCTTCTTTCCTTTTCTTCTTCTTCTCCTCCTCCTCCTCCCATTCTTCTTCCTCCTCCTCCTCCTCTTCCTCCTTCCTCATAAATTGCTGGTCTTTCAGATTTCCTCTCCTTTCCCTTCTTCCTCCCCAGGTGGTGATTGTGTGTATAGAGGCACTTGACAGCTTCTTGTGAGGAAGAGAAACAGTGGTCCTGGAGTCCATAGGTCCAAAGAGGTGCCCATGGACCTCTCTTTAGTCCTTGCTGGTCTATGTAGAGATAACATCCCTTATGTTCCTGGTCACTGCTCATCCTAACTGATGAGAAGTGTGGCCAAACTCGACAGCTGGGGAACTCTGGATCTCTTCTTCTTGCTTACACAGTGCCCTGTGGTTCTCCCTAGTGTGTTGAGTGCTGAATGTCCCTTGAAGTCTGGCTGTGACTCGTAACTGGTCCCCAGTCAGGGATATCTACCCTTCTGCTCCAAGCTACAGGGTCACTTGGTCCTGTTAAGACAATTACCGTAGTCCTGTCAGCTGGCACCTTTACTTTTCAAGAGCAAATGGAAACTTTTGAACTTTTGGGTAGCTTCCATATCACATGGCAGCAGAGGGAGACCCTGAACTCAGGACTTCCTTCGGCTTTAACCATACTGCTCCCACTAAGGGGGTTTCCTTTTAGAGTCCTGTTTTAGGAAGTGGGGAAAAGGTCCTCATACTCTGTTCTCAGATTCCTTCTCAAGATAATACATCTCTCTCTTTTCTAGGATTTTTACTAGGAGTGTAATGGTCATCACACATGTTTTTATCACCTTTTCTTCCTATAGCCACACCTTTCTCCTTTTTACAATCTTTTGGCAAGAAGGGACAGGATTTCTGTTTCCTCTGCATTGTGAGTTTGTTTTAGTAAAAAATGTAAAAAGCTCATGATTTAGCACACCAAGGTTGAATTTTGAACTACTAAAGGAGGCTAAAACAATTTAAAGTTCTTTTCTTTTGTGAATAATAAAGTCTGGCTTTAAGACTACTGTATTTTTATCAATTTAAAAATGCCATGATTATAAGATGCACTATTATTTTGTATGCCATTAAGACGGTGGCACAATGCCTGAATGAAGTTCTGTGCAAGGCATGAATTGATCATACCAGCCTCTTGTTGAAGTGAAGTCTTTTATCTACATTGAGGGACTTGAATTCTCTTGCCTCACTTTAATCATAGTGTTTGGCAAGTGATGGGCAATCCTTTAGCAAGTATGTTAGTAACATAATGTAACCTAGTTTCAATGACAAGTGAGTATCTTCCTTTCATAGCTCCATTACGGCACTTTGTTTTGCAACGAAATAAGGATAGCAATCATTTATACAATTAAAATATTTGCTTTCCTTATGTCAAATTTACATTCTGTTGCTTTTTTTCTGTGCCTTTCTGTATATGCAATAATTTTTTAAATCCAGTGACAAATCATAGTGTAATCTTTTTGAAGACAGTTAAGTTTCAGTCAAACTCAACCTGGAATAAGATAATTCGATTTGGGAAGGAAGGAGGTCATGAGTTGAGTCTTGAGGTTCTCTTGAGGGTGGCCACTGGGAGCAGAGACCAGACTGAGGCATCCTACCAGGCTTGTTGGACAGCAGAAACCCTGGAAGTTAACATATCTAAAAATAGACTGAAGAAGAGGAAAACCTGGCCCTGCCTGGGCCAGTCTCATTTCTGTCTTCCTTTAAGGCTTAGCCTGATTTTCCTGTCTGCCGTAAACCTTTCCCTGGTCAAAATGAGATTAGGTCAGATCTGCTGTTACATTTTTCTATCATACCTGTAGTATAGATTTTTTTTTTTTTTTAAAGAATGACAGATTTAACTGTATATCTTCTTAATAGAAAGGAAACTCCATGAGGGTATATCTTGTTCACCATTGGATCTCTCTGCCTAGCACAGTGCCTGGTATGTGGTAGGCATTTAATATATATGTATTGGAAGGAAGGAAAGAAGAAAGGAAAAAAGGAAGGAAAGAAAAGAGAAGAAAAGAAAAGAAAATGTAATTATTGAAGCTGCCAATAAATAATGGGTGGGGTTAGAGACATAGAATGAGACTTTTCAAGTTCTGGAGTCCTGCAATAGCAGAGGAGGACTAAATTTTTTTCTTGGAGTTTTCGGATACTGACTGTGTCCAGATGAGAAATCAGAATTACTCATACTCTCTAATGATATATCTATACTGGGACAGTTAGGCTTGTCCCTATGACCCATTAGTGTGTCTAGAGGTCCTTTGGTTGGGATGGAAGAAAGGGACAGGCGTGGCTTTGGCAGAGATATGCTTAAATAGTCGTCCTCCTGCCAGGGAGGGTAGACTGTCTCCATGCATACAGCAATCTAAACCCAAAACAGATAAACGCTCAAGCAAAAGTTGTTCATGTATTCTTATACTTCTTATCAAATCAATTAATAAAAATTAATAAGGATACCGTAACATTCTTACATAATTGTAGTAAGCAGAATAATGGCTCCCCAAAGATGTCCATGCCTAATCCCCAGAACCTGTGAATATGTTACCTTTCATGGAAAAGGGGACTTTGCAGATGTGATTAAAGTGAAGGACCTCGAGATGAGAGATTATCCTGGATTATCCAGGTGGGGCCAATCTAATCACAAGGGTCCTTAAAAGAGGAGAAATTTTCCTGTCTGTGGCAGGAGACAGGACTATAGAAGAAGGGTCAGAGACATGCAGTATTGTTGGCTTTACAGATAGAGACAGGGGCCCATGAGACAAAGATTGTGGACAGCTTCTAGAAGCTGAAAAAGACAAAGAAAGAATGATGCCCTAGAGTCTCCAGGAAGGAATGCATCCTTGTCGACATTGATTTTAGCCCAGTGAGACCTGTGTTGGAGTTCTAAACTATAGACCCATAAGATAATAAATTTGTGTTATTTAACCACTAAATGTGCCATAATTTATTACAGCAGCAGTAGAATACAAATACGATAATGATCTATAATTTATAATTTTATTCTAAGGTACTCTATATAAAGACAGATGCTTCAACAATCTTGTATCTGCTAAGTCTTTCTTGTTAAAGACTAAAGGTTCTATCAGAGTCACTCAAGAACTAACTCAGACCTGGTGTAAACTAGCTGCTCAGGGGAGTTAATACCCCAAATGTTGACCCTTCACCAAAGGGGAATACGAATAAGTAGATTAAAGCCTCAGCTTTCCTGTCTTCTGCTGGGATATTCTGAGGAGGCACGTTTCACATGGTTTCTCAGAGGGCACCTGCTGGGGTCGAGCCTCAGTTGCCCACAGCAGTAAGTCTTTCCTGTTTTTCCCTATTTCCTCCTTTGAGTATTAAGTGGAATTAGGCAGAACTGAGCTGAGATTGGGAAGCCATGACAGAAGGAAGGAGAACCACAGACCAGAATGCTGTGTTCTGAAAGGCCAGGTATCCCCTGGTCTGGGGAGAATCATTGGTAACCCCGGGGGAGAGGCTTTTGTGAGTAATCCTGAGGATGGTGATGCATTTCGTTGTCAGGTAGTGGCTATCGACCAAGGTCCTCAACCGTAGTCAGCATGAACACTGGCAGCAGGCCGAGGCTGTGACCTCTGCCTATGA
This sequence comes from Rhinolophus ferrumequinum, assembly GCF_004115265.2. Taxonomy (NCBI): domain Eukaryota; kingdom Metazoa; phylum Chordata; class Mammalia; order Chiroptera; family Rhinolophidae; genus Rhinolophus; species Rhinolophus ferrumequinum. Next base: position 39,621,005 of record NC_046289.1, on the reverse strand, counting down.
GAGGCTGGGGTTCCCTGGGAGCTCCAACTCTCACTCACATACTCTGGGAGTCAGCTGGGCGGGAAAAGGAGGAAGGGAGAGTGAACAGTATATGCAAAGGCGTGGAGGCCTGGAGTGACTGGGGAAAGACTTCTCATTCTACTTGACTGGAGAAGGGTGTTTAGGACGAGGAGTGGGAAATGAAGCTGGGAATCCACACTACACGTATTCATAACTACAGTTTACTGAGTATTTGTACAGGCCCTGGGCCAAAGGTTTTAAGGGTGATTCCATGTTGTTCCCTGACCACATTATTGGTTATTTGCTTTTTTGCTCTTAAATCCATTCCCCTCCTCTCCCCACCTCTGCTCAGTATCACAGGAGATGACAGTTCCCAGGTTTCATTGCCAACTCGTTGCCAGTGCGACTGGTCGTAAGGAAACACTGGGAAATAAAAGGAGGGAGAGAGGAGAGGTCAGGGTATTTCTCCTTCTCTGCCTTTGTTTCTCCTTGTGGACAGCAGCTCATCTCCTCTCTGGCCCCAGCTTCGGCGCACAGCCTTCTCCTCTCTTCTGCTTGCTGGGTTCAGCTCCTGCCAAGGACTCTTAGCAGGATCTGACCAGGTGGATCCTATACTCCGGAACTATGTTCCTCCAGTCCTAGGAGTGGTAGTGGCTTTCAGTTGTTACAAACCTCTGGGTTACAAACCTTACCGTCCCCTGTTTGACTTCTTGGCCCTTCCCTCACCTGTTTACCCCACGTGCTGAATTAAATTTTCCGTTTGAAATACTAGAGTGGTGTTTGTCTTCCTGATTGGACCCTGACGGACACACCCTCCAAAGGAGGCTGGCACGATGCTGTTTCCATGCGCCCCTAGTGGCCTCTACATTGCTAAATCCAACGGGTGGTTGTCAGTCCTCATTTTTCAGTTGATTATTCTCTCCTCATTGATAAACTTTCTTTATTCGGCTACCAGAACACTGAACACTCACTAATTGCTACCTCCCTTTCTTCTTTCTTGCTTTTCTTCTTCCCCCCTCCCCTTTTTGCCCTCCCTCCCTTCCTTCCTTTCTATCTTGGATTGACCCAGTGCTAAATTCTTGATCTCTTTTTTAGCTGCACTTACTACCTTGGTGATCTCCATCATAGTTTTAAATTCCGTCTATATATTATAACTCCAAAATTTATATCTGCAGCCCAGATCTTTCTTCTAAACTCTAGACTTATATATTCAACTCTCTACTGGATGTCTATACTTGATTGTAACATAGGCACCACAAACTTTACATGCTGAAAGCTACGCACCTCCTTTTCTTCGCCCAGACTTGTATCCCCCAACAGATTTCTCCATCTGAGTTTAAGATCTTCACTATTCCTGTGTCTTGGGCCAACATGTTCAGTCATTCTCTTCATTCCCTTTAGTTAATTAATTATTTTTTAAAAGAACTTTATTAAGGTATAATTTATAACTATAAAGTTCACCGGTTTAAAGTGAACAATTTAATGATTTTCAGTTTATTTACAATGTTGTATAGCCATCGCAGCAATCTAATTTTAGGGCATTTTCATCATCCCCTCCAAAATCTTGTATTCATTAGCAGTCACTCCCCATTCTCTGCAACTCCTCCACCCCAGTCTGTTTCTTTTATCTGTTTTTTTTTTCCCTTCTTGGGTTTCAGTTATGTTGTATTTTTGTATGCTTATAAGAACATGAATGTCAAAAGTTGTATATGAAAACTCACTAAAGATAATTTCAGATTCTATGTAATGATATCTTACTCTAGAGAGAATTTACTTTTCTTTCTGGCATTCAGCTAGCTATAGCACTAGCAATCAGTCCCAGTTCACCACACTCTAATCAGCACCGAATGATTCAAATCTGCTTTACAGTTCCTGTGAGGACTGGTCTATTTATGGTTTATTCTTACCCTAGAGTATAGTTCTTTGGCGTCACTCAGGATAATCCATTGTTCTTATCAGGATCTCTCTACTTTGTGGACTCTGACCCCCTCTTTTGCCTTCATGCTCCTATTAATTTATTTAGGTTGTGGGGAAGAGAAAAAAACAAAACTTTTCCTCTACCCTATAAGGTTAAGTTCCTGGGGGCCTGTGAATTAACTGACAAAAGACAGATTAGCAGGATAAAAAGTATATTTACTTGTGCAGCCTGCACATATGCAGGAGTGCTCAGTGATAAGTAACTCAAAGGGGTAGTTTGTACACTTAGCATAGTAGAAGAAAGGGAGTGGGGGAGAAAAGGTTCCTATGGAAAGAACAAATAGGTGTTTAGAAGATAAAAGTGTGTGGTGTTTGTTTATGCAGGTGCAAGTGGTCCTTCTGTCTCCTTCGTAGCCATTAATCTCTCCTGGAGAGGGGATTTATGATAGGTTTACTCTTGGTCTTTCTCCTGGGAATAGACCCATCCTGAAAAGGGAATTTATAGCAGCCTCATTTCTCAGAAGTTTCTGTTTTCAGTCAGATAAACGAACCTCCAAGAAAGCTTTTTCTGCATCTGTTGAATCTCAAATGTATTCATCTTAGAATAATCTGTATATCAATTCTGGGGTTCTGAGTCAGTCCCCACAGAGTTTTTATTCAGCTACTCAGACTCTCAGATGCTGCTTTTAGAATCAGAAAATTTGGAGAAGCATCCCCAGTTCTATACTACTCTCCCTTGGCTTTCCTCCCCTCTTGGATTTTCGTTTTACAGTTCTCACTGTCTAGAGAGGTCTCCAATGCCTTTCAGCAAATTAAAGAAAAATATCATTTAGCTTTTCTCGTTGCTCTTTGCAGGAGGGTTAGTTTAAAAATGGCGTATGCTGCCATTGCAAAAAGTAAAAATTTTAGGTATTGTTCCAAAGACTTAAAAAAAACCCCACCCAATAAATATACAAGTTTTCAGCCTGCTATGCCACTTTATACCTCCAGGTGTTAGCAATCCCTTAAAGTCTACAATCTCTAATGGTTAAATAGGTTGTTTGAATTCTGACAGGCTTTGTCAACTGGAGATAGTATATCCTTGGTTTCTTTTAGGAGCAAATCAATATCTCCTCCTGTGGTTAACCTCCCAGTGTAGGGTTACAAGACAAGGGATGGGACTTGTGAAACTTCTTTGTCATACTTATCGCAGATGAACAAGACAGACAATAGAATGAAGGTTAGAATGTGGGAGGTTATCACACACCTCTCTCCATCCACTTATAAGACAAACTTTACTCCACTTATGTCTCTGCTTTCCTTTTATTCTTCTTGATCTCTGGTGTCCACGAGAATTTGGATGCTTCATATATTTGAGTTCTATAATACATACCCCTTTAATTTAACCATTTTCTTAAAATCTTCTTTCCTCTTAAATATGGGCCACTTATCATGGACCTATTTTGTATATTAGTAATAAGTCATTTTGGAAGTTATTATTTTTATAATATTATCAGAAGATCTATTTTATCACTTAACCCCATTTGTTACTTTTTCATTCCTATTGGAAGCTGATTGCTTTGAAAAATCTACCTTTTTTCCTGCTATTTTACTATTTTTTAATGACATTTGTCCAGGCAATCTAATTCCATTTTAATTGCTCAGAATAACTTATCTTTTGATATTGCCAGATACATTGTTTAAAATTAAGTAGGCTAGTACAAGTATCTAAGTAAGTCTGACCTTTTCAGTATCTTTTCTATCAGATTTTTTTTTACACATCACACAAACACTTTTAGATTTCAAAGTTATAGATCTAACAATTGCTAAACGTTAAACAATTCACGTTATAACATATTCCCTTGAAGAAAAATGTGAAGTCTTCTGTTATAGTGCAGAAAACTTTATTTCAAGAAACAATAACAACTACCATTTATTGCTGGCCATGTTTCATGTTTTACCCTTGTTTATGCTTCTGGTTTCAACTCATTCTTTGTGGGTTGACGGTGTCCTCTAGGACCTAAAAGGATCCTGTGCATGTGTGTCTATAGGTTTAATGATGCTTCAAGTAAGGTATGTCTTAAATGTGTTCTGCTAATTACTGACCTTTCATTTTATTAAGTTTATGATGAATTCGTTTAAATTTATCATTGTGTTAAATGTTTTACCTACATCATCCTGTTTCATTCTAATCATTATTTGCTTCATTTTACAAATGAAGAAACTGATAAAAGGTCATATTGTTTCAACAAGATAAGAGGTCATAATTGGAAAATAGTGGAAGAGGGATTTAAAATCCAGGTCTTTTCATCTCTACAGCCTTAGTATCTCTGCTATATTGCAATTTTTTAAAAATAGAACTTCACCTTTGTGTTGTGCTACGACCAGTTTCATTGCACACCCCTCTCCCCTTAGTAAGTTGCAAAAACAGTGAAGGAATCTTAAATAAAACACAGATCCAAACCAGAAGTGTTACACTATCCAAGGGAAAGAGAAGTGGCAGAAAGATTGAGGATACACCTATAATTTCAGAAAGTCCAAAAGAATCTGAAGATTTCAACAAGATTAGTGTTAACCTCAAAAGAGAAAAAGTAAGTAGTTACTATCTATACCACAATAAAGTTGGACAATAAAAGAAGTAGTTCCTATGAGAAATGTATATTCTATAAGGCTCAAAGACTAGTCAAAGCTTGAAAGCACAATAGAGGAATAAAAATGTGATTGAATGCTATAAAGAACATACTTTATTCAGAACAAAGATAAAGTTATAATAAAAATATATCTTAAAGAAATATTAAGTCATAACTAAGGAATCCAAGGATAATGCAAAGAAATTGATTTATTCATATAAATGAATACTTTTTTTTTAATGAATACTCTTTATTGAGTGCTTACTATACTAAGTTCTGGGTGCTGAGGATATCACAGTAATCAAAACAGCTAAAGCTGTTTCCCTTATGGATCTTATATCTTAAAGAGGGAAGATAGATGTTAAATAATTTAAATATACATACAAGTATATCAAATGTTAGGTGATAATGAGTGATTTGTGAAAAAAGATCATGAAAAGGAAAACTTTTTCTTTGGGGTGGAGATGAGGTCATATTTTATACAGGGTGGTCACAAAAGGCCTTGTTGATACCCCCTTTGAACAAAGAGCTGAAGGAAGTGAGGAAGGAACCCTGGGGGATAATGAGGGAAGAATATTTTAGCTGAAGAGATCAGTATGTGCAAAGCATGTGATCTGGGGTCATGTGGCCTTTTTCTGATCGACAAGGGGAACTAACTCCTATAAATTACAAGAAGTGAGATCAGATACCAGCAACACCTCATGTAGGGCCTTGAGGTCATTGTAAGACCTTTACTTTGAGGAAGATGGGAAGCTTAGAAAGGTTTTTAAGCAGAGGAACGGCACACTCTGATTTCTGCTTTTATAGCATTATTCTGGCTGCTATATGAAGATTGAAAATAGAGGGCAAGGGAGGAAGCAGGAAGATCATCTAAAAGGGTATTGTAAAACTTTGGGGAGATTGTGGTTTGTGACTGATGGAAATAGGGAAAACTGTGATCAGTGATTTAATTTTAGAAATATTTGAGACTAGAATAGACAGATTGCATGTAGGTTGTGAGAGCAAGAGAAGGGCATAGGAATATCCCAAGTTTTTAAACAAGATCCTACTAAAAGACAGATTTTCCATTTACCAAGATTGGGAAGACAATGGGAAGAGCAGTTTTGGGTGTTGGACACCCAAAGACGAGATGGCTCTGCAAGCTGGGAACCCAAAGCAAAAGCCTGGGATTGAGGGAAAATGGGAGAATTGTCAATATGCACAAACTATAAGATTATGGAACTCTCTGAGATCATTAAGCGATAAGTGTAGAGAAGGAAGGAAGTCCACGGGATGAGTCTGGGAATTCTAATATCTAGAGGTCAAAGAGAAGTTTCCAGCAAAGGAAACTGATACATAGCCATCAGTGAGGTAGGAAGAGAACTGAGAGAGTGGTGTCCTAGAAACCAAGAGAAGAAAGCAGCTATAGAAGTAAGGCATGACCAACAGGTCAAACTTTATTGTGAGGTTGAATAAAATGAGGTCTGAGAATTGACCACTTGATTTTGCAATCACTGTTGACCTTGACAAAAGCAGTTGCAGAGGTGGAGAAAGAAATCCTGACTGGAATTGTTTCAAGAAAGAATAAGAGAGGAGGTGGAGAAAATGAGTGCAGATAACTTCTTTAAGAAGTTTTTATGTAAAGAAGAACCTAGAAATGGGGTGGCAACTAGAGGGTAAAGTGGGGTCAATTTTTTTTCTTTTTATGATACGAGATATTATAGTATATTTATGGGAGTGATCCAGTAATGAGGAAATCTTTGAGGATTTAAGAGTGAGAGGGGCTATTTCCTAGTGTGATATTCTTGAATAGGTGAAAGGGGAATTGAAGTGATTCACAAGTAAAGTTTAGCTAGGAGCTAAGGTGGATTAGGAGCATGTATAATCCATCCACCGTAACAAGAGGACAGAGCACAACGATGCGGGGAAGGGGTCGTGAAATTGTATGGAAATTCTCACAGTGAAGTTTTTCACTGAAATAGGTGTCAAGGTCATGAACAGATTATGTAGAGAGGGAAAGAAGTTTAAAGTAATAGGATTAAGGTGAGACCACTAGTAGGGAAATGCAGTATGGTTGCCCAGAAGCACTAATTATCTACTTGAAGTTTAAGTATCAAGAACTTGAATTGAGACTAGTGAACATATTTATGTGCTCTTCTCCACCCACATTCAGCTGCAGGTGCATAGTGGGTAGAGAGTTAGATACACTCATAGTTGGAGTTTACTAGGTGTGATGGTTAATTTTATGTGTTATTTATCCCTTGACTGGGCTAAGGGATAAAGAGATAACTGGTGAAACATTTCTGGGTATGTCTGTGAGGGTGTTTCCAGAAGAGACTAGCATATGAATTGGTGAACCCCAACATGGGTAGGGGTCATCTAATCTGTTGAGGGTCTGAACAGAACAAAAAGGCAGAGAAAGGGTGAATTCACACTTTCTCTGCTTGAGCTGGGAGATCCACCTTCTTCTGATCTTAGACATCAATGCTCCTGGTTCTTGGGCTTTTGGACTCAGATGTGGTCTTACACTATTAGTGCCCCAACTCCCAGTTCTTTGGACTTGGACTGAATTACATCACCAGCTTTCAGGGTTCTCCAGTTTGCCGATGGCAAAACACGTGATTTGTAGGCTTCCGTAACCACATGAGACAATACCTTGAATAAATCTCCTTCTATATCTATCTATATATAACCTATTGGTTCTGCTTCTCTGGAGAACCCTAACTAATACACTAGGGGAGTGTAATGGGGGCAGAGAGAGCCAAGGATGTTGAGGTTGTATGAAAGGGAGTGATTATAATAATGACAGTCCATGGCAGCTAAGCTAAGCAAGGACAAAAGAAGCAATGCAATTATGGATAAAAACATGGTCTAAGGTATGTCTGCAGGAGTGTGTGACTGAGGTAGAGTGGAGAATAAGATTGGAAAGTGGAATCTAAGGAACTTGAAAAGCTGGAGATTGGACAAATTATCAACATGGATATTGAAATTGCCAAGTAATATGTCAGGAATAGTATAGAAGAAGGTGATAGTGGCCAGGTACTTATATTCTTTAAAGCATGCGAGGAATGGTCTAGGTCTGTAGATGCCTAGAACAAGGAGGAATAGGAAGTAATGGAGTCTGAGGATAAACTTTCAAGAGGAGATTTTTTTTTTCTTCAGGAAAGTAAGGACAATATTATAGAAGTGGCACTGAGAAGCAAGCAGTGCTCCTCTATCTGTACTCCAGTACAGACCCAGACAATCTAGGCTTCAATATAATTTGTGCTCTACCTGTACTCCAGACTCTGGAACAAGGACTGTGGGAAAGAAAACAGCCACCGCATGAGAGTGCTGAAGGGTAAAATGTGTCCTCAGGAAAGAGCGAGTTTTAACTAGAGCAACAAGATGAAAGGATTATTCAGAGAAGAGGTTGTGTTTATGGCGGTTCAGTTGATGGTGAACTGAGTTACACAGGGCACAGGTGAAGGTTTTTGAAAGGTGGAGAAAGGTAGGAAATGGAATTCTATTAAGGAATGTACAGAATTATGTGGAGATGAGGGTGGTGGGAGATGATCTTGGGCCTTAGGTGGTGACTCATAAACAGAGAGATTGGGAATGACGGCATTGGTCCTCGTGGTCTCACAGCAGAGCATGATGGCGAGGATCTGAGCACTGAGGTGAAAGGAGGATAGAGAATGGGGCTGGCTTGTGCGGAGCTCTGGGTCTATTTGGAAAATTCACAAGCAAATCTATAGCACCTTGGAGTTCTTTGTTACAAGAGCTTAATTATGGATTTAACTTCTACAAGATTTAACAGATACAGGACTAGTCAAATTTTTCAAAAATTTCTTCTTGTGTCAGTTTAGGTAAGTTGTATTTTTCAGGGGATTTGTCTATGCCATCTGATTTTTCAGATTAAATTATTGAATATTATTTGATATTGGCATAAATTATTCATAATAGTCTCTTTTCAGTGCCTGTAGATTTAATAGTGATGTTTTCTTTTTCATTTATGTTCTTGGTAATCTGTGCTCTTTCTTTACTTGATCAATCTTGTTGGCAGTTTATCAATTTGATTAAGTTTTTCAAAGAACCAACATTTGTCTTTGTTGATTGTCTCAACAAAGTATATTACATGTACTTATCTCTTTCATTGAGTTTTTCTCTTATTTTATTGTTTCCTTTTTATCTACTTTGGGTTTAATTTGCTATTCTTTTTTTGATTTGGGAGCTATTATACAGATTTTCAACTTTCCTTCTTTTTTCATAAATGTATTTAGAGTTATACGTTTTCCCCTAGGCACTGAGTTAGCTGCATTCCACAAGTGTGGATATATCATGTTTCCATTGTTTTTCTGGTCAAAATATTTTCTAATTTCACTCATGATTTCTTGTTTAACTCATTGGCTATTTAGAAATATGTCACTTAATTTCTGAACATGGGATGTTTTCTAGGTATCTTTCTGTTACTGAGTTCTAATTTAATTTAATGAAGTCAAAGAACATATACTATATAATATAAATCCTTTGGTTACTTTGCCTGGATTGGTTGGTGCAGAGTGAGGCACATGAAGAAGTCAACTTCGTAAAAGTCATGGTTTTGGGTTTTTATGGTCCTTGGTACTTTTTATCATTTATTAGAATTACTTATGGCTCTCTGGGCCAAAAGTTATTTGGCTGTGAAATTTTCAGAATACTTTGGAAAACTCTATGCTAGACCTTCTCTTATACATATAGAAATAGTATCCTGTATTAAGAGTAGTTCATATATTAAATTCCATAGTTATGAAAACCTCCCTTTAAAACAATTTGCTTTTTCCTGTAGGGGAAAGTGTGTATTTTTAAAATAATTCTTCACATATATATCGCACTTACATAAAATCAGAAAAATATTTGAATTGCCATTAAGTAGAGTTTAATGTTTAGAATTTAGGGGTACCTTGTAAAGTTGCTTAGATCCATACAAAAGCAAATAAGAAACACAAAATATGGATTGTAATTTCTATTTAATATAACAGAACTTATATATCTTAATATCTACTAATTTGTTTACATATTTCAGTTATATGAAATAAATACAGAAAACCCTTAATACTTAAAGATTCAAGATATATTTTTTTCATAAACTTTTTTTTTTTTTTAAAGATTTTATTGGGGAAGGGGAACAGGACTTTATTGGGGAACAGTGTGTACTTCCAGGCCTGTTTTCCAAGTCAAGTTGTTGTCCTTTCAATCTTAGTTGTGGAGGGTACCATTCAGCTTCAAGTTGTTATCCTTTCAGTCTTAGTTGTGGAGGGTGCAGCTCAGCTCCAGGTCCAGTTGCTATTGCTAGTTGCAGGGGGCACAGCCCGCCAATCCCTTGCGGGAGTCAAACCGGCAACCTTGTGGTTGAGAGCCCACTGGCCCATGTGGGAATTGAACCGGCAGCCGTCAGAGTTAGGAGCATGAAGCTCAAACCACCTGAGCCACCGGGCCGACCCAAAGATTCAAGATATTTAAATGGAATTTTCAGAAAACATTTTGGGAAGTGCTGTCCTCACATTTGGGGAGGGTATCCTACATTCAGAATAGGTCAAAAGTTAAAGACCACAGTATGGAAACATCCTTTTAAGGCAATGTGTTGTTTCCTTTAGCTGTTCTCTTTACATTTTATCTAAATTACTTTCTTGAATCTTATATTTTATTTTATTTTTTAAGATTTTTATTACAAATATAGCTAACATACAATATTATGTTAGTTTCAGGGGGCACACCATAGTTATTCAACATTTATATACCTAAAGAAGTGATCACCATGATAAGTCCAGCAACCATCTGATGCTGTACTATGTTATCAAGTATATTGGTTCTGGGGCCACTTGGGAGGGGCTCTGGTGCAGGCCCAGGTCAGCCACTGCCTGTGACTGGCTGGGAGCTACCCAGTAGGAGCTACAAAGCGATCCAAGGTTGTTTGCTGCCTGTGTTAAACCTGGAGGCACATAGGAGAGGCCATGCTGTGAACTGAGGACAGCTGCCACCAGTACCACCTTAGGGGTAACTCCACATAAAAACAGGACACCCAGAGGCCTGCTGCTACCTGCCGGCTCCCTTAAGGTTCATTCAGCCATTGATAAAGCCTTGTGCAGTGCATGAGTTCGGTGAGGTGGGGTCTCAGGGTGTCACTAGAGTGGGAAAAGTTGTGGTCACCAGGTTAATGTAGACTCTGGTTTGATAATAGTATTGAGCCTGAAGTGACTAGCAAAAGTTTCAGAGCACAGCGAGGCCAGCCACCACCTGCCTAGGGCCCATGGACTCTGATAGTTTTCTAAGTAAGACGGCAATGTGGGAGGCGCTGGCTGCTCATGGAGAAAGTGCCTCCGGCTGTGTGCGAGTTGGGTGGGGCGGGGTCCCAGCTGAGTCAGCAGGGAGGAGCAGCAGAGACCAGGCCAATAGGATTCAGAATTGGCCTGTGGGGGCGGGATCAACATAGGAAAGATGAGCATCCTCAGGTGAGCATCCTTCATGGGGAAAATGTGGACTGTCCTCCAGTCCTCCCCCTGAAGGCACACACCTCAGTCTACCCTCCATATGTCTCCAAGACCCTCGGAGCCACCGTCTATCTGCTAGAGCTTAACGGGCATGCCTGGAAATAAGTGAGTCTGTGCGCGGGCAGTTTAAGAGGTGGTCTGGGTTTCCCTCAGCCTCTCATCCCACCTGAATGGTTGGAATCCCCACTGGTTTTCACACTCAAATGTTGTGGGGGTTCCTCTTCCTGGCACCAGTGGTCAGGCCTGGGGAGCCCAAAATGTTTTCTCCTGATTTATTCAGTAGACTGTAGCAAAAATGACTATTTTAGATCTTTGACAATTTGAGATCTTAAAATGTTTTAGGATGATTATTACGGATTTCATCGTGCACAATTGATAAAAAATATTTACATTAACAAACTGAATCTGTACAGATTAGGAAATATGTCAAGGATACAGCAAGTGGCTTCCCAGGGCAGAGACTGGGAGGGGTGAGAGCTGTTTGCTTAGCTGGGAAGAGTCTTTTATTAGTGATATTGTTAAAATTGCTAGCTGAAGGGGATATTAAAAACCAGAAGAGTTTCTGGTTTGTTTTATTATTTTATTATTGTTTTTAAATTCTCTACAGAAAATATACCCTCTTTTTTGCCTGTACCCATAACAAACCACTCCTACTGGCTCACTCTTTGTACAACACTGGGATACAGAAAAGCAGACAAAACAATATAACAAATAGCTATCTACTGTCCAGCTTTGTCAAATCTTAATATTTTATGATATTCACTTCAGATTGCTTTTATTATGTGAAAAAGAACATTACAGATATAACTGAAGCCATTTGCATAATCCTCTTTCCTCTGTTCTTTTCACACAGGCAGTCACTATATTAAACTTAGTTTTCTTCATTCCAATGGATATTTTAATCTTGTACTACATATATGTGTTCTCCAAAATAATGCGGTTTGTACATATCCATAAACAATATATTATTTTTACATGTTTGAAAACTTAATATAAATGGTATTATATGTTCATAGCTTGTTTTTTTCCCACTCAGATTTACACTTGTGATATTTGTTCATCTGGAGAGAAGTAGCTCTATTTCACTAATATTCACCACTATGTAGTATTCCATTGTTTAAATACACCACAAATTCTCCTCTTGAGATATATAGGCTGCTTTTAATTTTTTTTTTTATCACAAACAATGCTGCTATGAATACTTTTGTTCATGTGTTTTTGATACAATGGCAAGAGTTTCACACTTGAGTGTATACCAGGAAGGGAGTTGCTGTGTCAAAGATATTTATAGATTAAATTAGGATTAGATTGCAAAGGCAACATAGATGGCAAAAGAAATGAACCGTTGGAGAAAATCCTTTACATTGTCCATAAAATACAGTAAACATGATTTCATGAATATGATCTTGTTTTCACGTATATTCTTATGCTCACTCAAGCTTGAGATTCTGGAATACTATGAAATGTCTGGATTTCTGGGCCTGCAGACCGATTTTTCATAAAGATAACCATTAAACCCTATTCAAGGTGGGAAGAGGTGGATGGAGAGTGCCGCAGAGTCTCAAACTTGAGCATACATCAGAATCACCCAGAAAGCTTATTAAAACCAGATCTTTTAGGCCTTACCACAATTCTGACTCAGTAGGCTTGAGAATTTGCAGCTCTCAGGTGATGCTAATGTTGCCTGTCTGTGGATCACATTTTGAGAACTGTTTTAAGGGATTTCTTTCAACCCCTTTTACTTTTGCCCTACATGTTGCCTTTAGGATCTAATCCTGGCATATTAGGTTCTAAAACTGAAGTGTAAAGTAAGTGCCCAGAAGAAGCCAAGCCACAACAAGACCATTATCATATATTGGGTAATAAAATTAAATCATGCAATATATAAAAACATAGAACCATATATTATACACCCTAAATATTTGTATAGAAGTTCCTGTCTTTCAGAGATCTCAGGATGCTTCTTGTGTCTTCTCACTACTGGATATATGAAAACTATAAAAATTTACTTGATAAAGAAAGAATTTACAACACCAATTGATTTCCAATTCAACTGCCTGTGACTGCTCTACCATGAGCCTAACCATCATACTTTTTATTAGCTAGCGTACTTGAGTGGCTTAAGAGAAAAATTTAATGGTGGCATTACATTTTAAAATGCAGAAGACAAAGAAGGTTTACATTTGATAGGATATACACAAAAAGGTTTATTTTTTTACTTTATTATTAAAACAATTGGATCATGTCATTAAAATGAAAAAGAAAACTTACTTCAGGGAAACAGAGACATTTTAATCTTGAAACACAAAACAGTGTTTGTCCATTATGCACTGAAAGATAGCTATCCCTGTAGAATTCTATTGCCAAATAAGTGGCTTTTCTCCAAAAACAAGCACCATAAGTACAGCATTAGAAATACACATGTATATTCCATTAATGATGATGCTTGTGGGTCAAAAAAAATGTTATTTGGCAACAGGAGTCTACTTTCTAAAATTTTATTTAAAATATGAGCGTCTAGGAGATCCGAGATGGCAGAGCAGATAAACACTGTGCCTGCGTCTTTCTATGAACACATTAAAATTACAACTAAATTATAGAATAGTCAACCTGAAGAACCAGCTGAAGTCTAGCCAAACATAAGTCCTATAACTAAAACCATAAAGAAGAAACCATGTCGAGACAGGTAGGATGGGTGGAGACACAGAATGGGCCCCAAACCTCCCTGTGGCGGTTGAGAATCAGGAGAGATATTTTGGCCATAGATGTTTCCACCCCCTGCCCACCAGGAGCCAGGGACCCCAGGTATTTAATTTGAAAGACATTACCAAAATCTGAAAGATGCTCCATGGTGGTGGGACATCCATCACGGCATGATGACTATGACTTGCTCTACCGGCTGATGAGCACAATAGTGTATACAGATGTCATATTATGAAATTGTACACTTGAAATTTATATAATGTTATTAACCAATGTTATCCCAATAAGTTCAATAAAAATTTTAAAAAAGGATTTACATATCATCTGGGACAAGACTCATTTATAGACTTGAAAACATGTTTCCTCCTGTGGTTCTTTGAGTGTTCCTGCATCTTGTAGGAACAACTTCTTTCCTTCCACTTTGGCCCACCTCCTAAACATTTTGATGTTTTTGTAATTATCCATCATCACCATCATAGCAGCTAATATTTACTAACCCTTACTATTTTCCAGGCATTGTGTGGAGTACTTTCAATGCATTGTTTGACTTATTCCTCATAACAATCTCATAGGGTGCTATAAATTATTTCCATTTTTACACTTAACAAAATGAAAGCCTAAAACTAAATACTTGTTGAGAGCGACTAGCCAGGTTTCAAACTCAGGCTATTACCTAGCTTCCAAGTTCTTAACCACTGTGTGATATTGTATTGCATTTCTCTATCACTTCATGAATAATACTACATGCTTATTATTTCATTTCCTAATTTACTAAAGGAAGAGATAGAAGTCTATTATGAGAAAATTACTTATATAGCATCACAGAAAAATCAGGAAAGTTTTCAATAAAAATCACTATATTGTGATTTGAAATGCTTACTCATTGATTTGGGCTCAGGACAGTGTACACATCCATTTATCTTTCTTCTTACCTTTAAAAAAATTATTAATATGGAAACATTCTTAAAAGGGTGGAAATACGCCATAATATACCTCACATTATTTTTGCATATTCCCATCTTTGTTCTTATGAATGTCTTTTACATTTTACATGTTACAGTTTTAGTGTATATGTAATTAATCTTTCTTTTCAAAGATTAGCATTATATCATAAGAATTTTTCCATACTATAAAATCTTCATAATGACTATTTGAATAGTTGTGTTATAATTTACCTATTCTCTTATAATTTTCAAAGAACATTTTCATATATATTACTTTTTCCTTCATCTGGATTATTTTCTCAAGATAAATTCCTTGGGGTGAAATTACTAGGCCGATGGGCTGTCATTGCTGTGCTTTCTGAGACTGTTGAATGTTAGGTGCATGCTTACAAATGGGAGAGCTGACTAAATTGGAAACAGACGAGGTCATTGCAGCATGATCTCTGTGGAGATACCTTCCTGACATTATCAATTTATTGCTTACAATTGATGTTAATTAGAGGTTTATTTGCCTAATGTCTTAACTACTTGACATTTTCTCTGGTTGTTCTATTGGTCATTGTGGTTAGGTCTGGTGCATGAACCTGCATTCATCTAAAATTTACAGTCCTTGAGTTGTTATTATATACTGTTCAGTGTGCATTTTAACCATTGAAATAATCATAGGTTTGTTTATTCCTCTGGAAAACAATCATTTGTTAGGATTCAAAAAACTTGAGAGTAAAAAATCCTATTAAATGGCAGAAAAATCTAATACAGAGGCATGGACAAAGGGAAGTGGCATAGCCTGCTTGGGATTTTTGTCTCCTTGTGCCCACCTTACTATGCTGCTGACCTAATCCATGAGCTCTGCACAGTTGAGCTCTGAGTGAGGTATTCATGATTTACCAAAATGATTTCCAGGAGAGTTTGGATAACTTACAACTCCATTAATAATATGTGCCAAGTTACTCAAACCTTCTTTGGTTTTAATTGGAAAGTCCAACCTACCTATGTCATTTTTTTTCTCCTTCCCTTCTTCAGCTTAACCAGCAGGCCTTGAACCCAGATGCAGCACCCTAAAATGAGCTGCCCTCTGGGTGCTGCAGTGGTGGCCTGTGCTGAGGCCCTCCCACTTCTCATCACTTATCCCCTTGCCCCAGAACCTTGATAGGCACTCCTTGTTCATTGAGGGAAAGGATGCATCACTAAGTTCTTGGTGGGGACTGAAGCCAGTATCCCATTACATATTTATACAAGTAACCCTTGAACGAGATGGATTTGAACTGTGCAGGTCCACCAAAGGGCCTTTTGACCCTTTGTATTTGCAGGTTTGCACTGGGGGATTCAACCAACCATTGCCGAAAAAAGTATTTTTGCATTCACAAACGTGGATTTCTAACTGGGCATCCAAAGTACTGTTTTCCATCTGTGGTTGGTGGCATCTGCTGATGGTAAAGGGCTGATTGTAGTTAGGTTTTTGGAGAGTCAAAAGTTATATGTGGATTTTTGCCCGAGTAGAGCTTGGAACGCCTAACCCAACCCCCACCAGTGGAGTTGTTTAAGTGTCAACTACAGTTTTAGAAATACCAAACTTAAGATGTTAATCAGTGATTTGAAGACTTGGAATTTCTGGCCCAATATCAGATTTCTCCGGGAGACATTTAGAGTGTGGGTGTTTGGCTATTTCCTCATATTGTACAATGTGAAGGTAAGTGTCACATGTTGCCCATGCTTTACCTTAAGCCCAGTGCCCCTTTCCACTGCTGGTTTGTGGCTTCACCCAGCCTCCATCAGCTGGGGCTGAAAAGCAGTGGCCCTTGCTGGGCAGGACATGGGCTTGTCAGTTCACCTCAGGTACCGCTCAGCCCACATTGCTCATTTACGACACTAGTTTGGCCACATGTATATAAAATGGCAATGCTTGGACAAGCTCCTTAGCCTCCACCTGCATGCCTGCAGGCTCTCTGTCTACTTGTATTTTCCAGAGTCCCCAGGACTGTGTATCTCACATTTGCTAAACGGTGGCTGTTCTTGTTTTGCCACTCTGAGCTAGGTGTTGCCTACTGTGTGATCCAGAGCCAATCATTTAACTTCCTTATTGTTAGCTTCCTAATTTTTAAATTGATATATAATAATGCCAATTTGATATGGTTCTTGTGAGGATTAACTGAGGTAATATAGGTAAAAAAATATATATGCTTTTGGCCTATGATAAGTATTCAATACATATAAGCAATTTTGCTGATAAATTGGTAATAGCAATTGTTGATACCACAAGATACTATCTTAGGCATTATTTTATTCCCTTTATGTTTTTCTTTTATTTATTCCTTTAATAAACTTTATGACATGGATGAGAAAACAGCCCCAGAGAGTTTAAGTTACTGGCCCATGATAAAAAACTGGTAACAAAAAAAAGCTAGAGCTGAGATTTGAACCAATATCAATCTGATCTGAATATTTCCTCTAGTAGCTCAATATTTCACAGGAGTAAGGATTAATAAAATATTGATTATAATTATTTATTTTTGGTAATTACCAATGATGTAGTTTGACTAGGTTCTCAGTAAAACGGATTCAACTATGATAGGAAATATATTTATATGACCACCAGGTGGCGCTTGACCAAGGTTCTCCAATTATATTCACCATTCAGAACCCCTCACGTAGCTACATTCTAAAGTGAAATAATTTGCCAGGTTCCATGTAGGTGAAATAGCAAAAGGCAGCAGTCCATAAAATGTTGTAAATACGTTTATTTTTGAAATGGAGCCTATTTTATGTAGTCTGTGTGGAAAAATATGGGAATAACCCTTTGTACTATTTTGGGACTTCTGTCGTTAGGCACACAATTTATTCAATGAATGTAATCCACAGTGATATGTATTAAAATAGCATCTGGTTAATAATTTTCATGGTAACTTTCAGTTTAATATGATTTTCATGTACTTAGTTATAACACTTGAAACTTGAGATTTATGGTAGAAATGGAAGGGAGCCATTAATTCTGGTTACAAAGTGGAGCAAGGGCATCTATTTTATTGTCCCTGAAGGAATTGAACAGGCACGCACCTATGTTCCATAAAGACAAAGTGTGATTAAATAAAAGCAAGTATGTTGTCATCTAACATGCAGTTTACAACTGAGCACTTGTAGGGAGTATTTTCACTGTCAGTCTTGATAATTTCTGCAGTTTATAAGTCTACAAAATCTGTTCTACGCACTTAATTAACCCAGAACACTTTGTGTCAATTGTAATTACAAGAACATGCACGGTCATCCCATTTTTGAAACCTGTTTAGAATATTTGAGGTTTAAATTTTCCCATGGGGAAATTATAACAAAGAGTAAATCTGAAATGAAAAGGATAAATTCGAGTTATTAAGAATTGAATTATTCGGTTTTTAGATTATGTGAGTTATTTTGCTTCTTATTCTCGCAACAATTATGAATTGGCACATATATACTTTAATAAATAAATGCTATATAGTTTAATAAATAAATGCTGAATGGGTAAGTAGTAAATGAATGAGTGCGTCTCACATGCAAGGCACAGATCTAGGTGCTGTGGGGGAATACAAAATAATTGCTTCCATGGCCTTTGATCTCTATGAAGTTTATGATATGGTTGGAAGACCAGAGGTATATAACAAACAAACAAACAAACAAATGAGAAATACAATAAGAATTAAGTAACAGTGAAAGGTGTCACATGGTAGCTATAATTATATTCCAACTGAATGTGATATAGGATGAGTGCCATGAATTTGAAAGAAGGATTTCTTTGGACAGCTGTGGTCAGGGAAGGCTTTATGGAGGAGGAGGGGTGTAGTTGTCCTTCAAAGGAGGGAAAATTGGAGGAAGAAGAAGGCACTTCCAAATGGTGAAGGAAATAGAAGATGAAAAAATGAAGTGAACCAAAGCAGTGAAGATGGCACAGCACATGGTTTCCTGTGGTGTTTGAGATAGCAGGGATGCTAGCAAGTTTATATAGGTCTGTGCTTTGCACACTAGGGCACTCACCTCCCTTATGGAATACTTGATCCCTGAGTATAAATGAGGAGTGTTTCCTCCAGTGCCAATTTCAACTTGAAAATGTGAAGAAGAAATATTAAACAATTTAACAGGCGAGTAAATTAAGTATGTTTAATGTTAGAAAAAATGTGGACGTATTATAGAGGAGAATTGAAGAGACAGAAGCTTGTCCAAGGTTGTCTAACTTGTTCAGAGGACAAGTCCACCTGGAATGGACCATGGAAGAGGTTGTTCCTAGCTGTTGAATATCATGATTAAGTGTTTATTTTGCTTTTCCCCACCATTATTTCTTTTTATGTTATATGACTGCTCTGCCAAAAGGTGGTCAGGGAAAACAATAAAAGAAATTTGAATAAACTTACCATTTTTTCCCTTGTTGACAGCTCTCGTATAAGGATTAAGAGAAATTATATAAAAGCCAAAATGAAGTTTGGAAATCATTTATTAGTTGTGGTCTTTTGTGTGTTCCCTGATCTCTATTCTTATCATTGATAATAGAGTTGGATATAAGTAAAATGTACAATAATGGCTACTAATAAATAGGAAGACTATGTATTCTTTGGATCTAGGGCCATATTTGATTTTTGAGAAGTGACAACTGATCCATTTGGCAGAAAGTATTGGATGAGTACAGCCAATTCAAATACTTTTCTGAAAAGCAGCCCTCAGACTTTAATGATGATCTGGCTGAAAAGAGAGTCTTGAATCTCAGGTGGGTAGTCTGGATTTCTTTTGTAGTCATAGGGCAAACTTCTGAAGACATTTCTAGAATGTCTCATGAGCAGAATGCTTTTAATGGTTGTACTAAAATCTAGAGCGAGTGACTGAGAAATGTTATGTTAATAGTATCCAAAAGATAAGTATGGGCTTTGCTCTCCGGATTTCAAATGACTTGTGAACTCATTTATGGACATCTGTGGTATTCTTGAGGTACTCATGGCATGACTTGCCTCTCAGTTTTTGAAGGGAAAGGAGGAGAGCAAAGTAATGCATACTTTGGTTTGGGATCTTAGAATGTTGCAGAAAACAGATGCTGATGGTTTGAATGAAGGTTCAAGGTGAGATCTAAGATAAAGTGTTCTGCTAAGGAAACTTGGAATGTAAAGCAGACCTGTGGATCTAGTCTACCCTACTCTAACCTGTATCTCTCTATTCACGCAAACTGTGAATGAGAATGACTCCCAAACCTTTTGGCTCTGCTTTCCCTTGTTCTGTGGGAATTTGAGCCTCCTTATCCTCACAAATGACTGTGAAAGCTTTGGAAGGAGAGTATATTATCAGTGTATTACTTTTCCTGTTGCTGCTTTAACAAATTACCACAAACTTAATGGCTTAAAACCACATACATTTATTATCTTATAGTTCTGGAGGTCAGAAGTCTAAAATAGGATGGCAGTGCTCTAGAGGAGAACCCACTTCCTAGTTTGTAAAAGCCGCCTGCATTCCTTGGCTTGGGGCCCTGTTCTCTATCTTCAAAGCCAGAAGAGCAGCACCTTCAAGTCTCTCTTTATGACCTCTGCTTCTGTTGTCACATCTCCTTCTTTAATTATGACTCTTATGCCCTCCCCTTGTAAGTACCCTTGTTACATAGACCCACCCAAACAATCCAGGGTAATCTTTCCATCTCAAGATCCCTTACTCAATCACATCTGCAAGGTCCCCTCTGCCACGTAAGGTAATGTATTCACAGGTTCTGGGGATTAGGACATGGGCATCTTTACTGGGTCACTATTCAGCCTACCACAACCAGTTCTCTGAGAACTAGTCTTTTGGTTACAACATGAGGTTTGTTATTTTCTTCTTCCTACACTGGGCCACTGGAATGTGGCTTCACTTGCTGCTGGTGCCTCTTCCTCACCTATGACAAAAGCAGCTGTGGTACCACAGATGTCTTTCTACCCCCTAAGGCACTGTGTCTCTGTGGGTACTTCCAATCCTCAAGACTGAGGTGATGGTGCCAGCCCTGACATTGCCTAAGGCCACTGCTGCCCGTATTATTGCCACCACCATCCATGTAGCCCTACTGCAAAGGGGACCAATAATGCCAATGTGTTTCAGTGTCTTCTC
This sequence comes from Rhinolophus ferrumequinum, assembly GCF_004115265.2. Lineage (NCBI taxonomy): Eukaryota > Metazoa > Chordata > Mammalia > Chiroptera > Rhinolophidae > Rhinolophus > Rhinolophus ferrumequinum. The sequence goes on along the minus strand of NC_046289.1, from coordinate 39,600,260 downwards.
CATCCCCTGGGGAATCAGATGTGAGTCTTGGGAGGGGGGCTACAAAGCAAGTTGAGTGACAGGCACTGTGCTCTGTCAACAATCACACTCCCCATTTGTCTTGAACCAGCTTCTTTCTTTCCCCTTGGGGTCAGTCTGTCCCAGCACGCTTCTCTGTCCCTCCTGCCAGTTCTCCTTCCAGACCCAGATATTTTGGAATCCTAGTATAAACACAGCTGGGACTCAGGCTGCTACATAACACATGCTTCTCTTAGGCTACCTTCCCAAGTGTTTACATTCCATGTTTGAAGAACTCTCTCTCCTTCAAGAAACTCAGGGAAAAAATCAGTACAGTTCTTAATTTTACACCCTTTCTACCTAGTCTAGGGATAACCATCTGGATCCCATTGGAAGCCATTTGTCCTAATTTAGCACTTCCTATTAATTGTGTAAGGGATTACTATTGCAATACATAATTTAGTAACTTCAGATTTTACAAGCCATGTCAAGTGCCATACCAAATAGGGTTTGACTGGATTTATTACTGTTGAAAAGGAAATCTTTGATTTCGCTCCTCCTAGCTACTATTGATTCATTTCATACTAGAGTGTGTGAAATTGGAGCTATAGAAAACTTTTTTTCTCCCTTGATCTGGTTGGAATAAATGTTTTCACTTCATGAAATAAACAGTGACTTTTTATGAATGTCTGTATATTTTAATGAGTTTTGTTTCTCACGATAGACTGCATTAATATTTCACATGTCCTCCCAGGAAATTGAGGAATCTGAGATCCTGCACCAGGTTCAATTTGTCCAACAGGAATCAATATTCATAATGTTCAGGGTGGTGGATAGACCTCAGGTCATGGAGGTTGACCTGACAGAGGAGGCAGGCTGAGGAGAGGTTAGGAGTCCTTAAGCAGAGTATGTCCCTGTGTATCTTCCAGCTCCTTCAGCTTAGTGGGGAGGCCGCAGGTTACTGATGACTCAGGAATGAGTGTGAAATCTTTCAGGAATAATGAAGGTAAGGAAAAGGAAGAGTAGGCGTGCTGCAAGAGTGGAGAGCCACGGAAGCTCTGCAAGTACATGAACAGGGTACAACTCCTTGAGCTGTATAGTTCTATCAGCCTTTTCATTGATGGCCAAGATTCGTTTTTTAATTCTTATTTCCTCCCTTAAAAAGTGATTGCCAAGCGAGGTTTGGCTTATCCATGTTTGAATATAATTCCTGATCTCCTGAAAATGTATATTTACATTCATATATGTGTTCTATCCCGATACTTACATTAATTTTGGGGGTGGAGCTGTAGCTGTGTCCCATAAACTGAAATAAAGAACGCTTCTGCCACCTCCTGGACACTCCGAGGAACTCGAAGGATTTTTCCACAGGAAGGGGGGAATTTGATGAATTTCGTTTTAAATTTACTTCAACAGCTGAGAATTTAGCCAAGTATTAAACAGATTAATTTTTGCCTTTGTGAAGGCTTGCACGCCTTTGATCATTCAGTCGTTTTAATGAGCTCAATGTGGTTGTTTCCGATTTGGCCTTGCGTCTTGGCACATCGCCGTGGTCTGAGTGGTGGAGCCTCGCTGCCTCCAGCTTGGGTTCTCAGTTTTGGCAGGCTTTGCCTTCCCACTGATGGAAAGTTTACAAAGAAAAAAAAATCATTATATCTGAAATTCTGCCAGGACGCATCAGTATATTTCCAGGCTGCCATCTATCGTGTAACTCTCTGAAGACTAAATATTTAAAAAAAAAAAAAATTACAATGCACCTGCTCCTAAGTAAGCTACCTTATCATGTGACAGCATGCTTTTATTAAGTGACAAATTTAAAATTTTATTTATTAGGTTTACAATGTGGGTGTCTTCCCGTAGGTTTCCTGATCTCTGTGTTAAGTACAACTTGCTTGCACTGGTCACCCTCTCACCCTCCATAATTAGCACAGAGATTTACCAGGGGCTTCTGATACCAGCTTTACCCAGCGCAGAGTGCAGCACTATTTGTGGTCATACTCTAAGTGATTCAGCAGTTCTGCTATCTTTAGAGTCTTGTCTCATCCCACACAAAGCTCTTTTGAGACCCGGTTTGACATTATGATATTGTACTGTGGCCCCGTAGGGTCAGAGAGTATAATGTGGCAATTCATTGTCTGTCTCATAGCAGAAAAAGGGCGTTCAATGGTCGGCTAAAGGATAATCTGATGACAAGCAGCGTGCAAAAGCAACATTCAGTGGATTATGTCACTTTGTTTGAATAGGAGAAAAACACCTCACCCTGAAAAAAAGTGGCTCCAGAAGCACATGAATTCTTCACTGTTGTTTTTTAGCTTTTTGGTTTCAGAACCTCAGACCTAAGCTGGTTTTGTATGGCTGTAGAAGAGGCTTTCTCTAGCATTTCTCCCTTGGTGTACTGTTTCGTGGCAAGTCAGCTGAAGCAGGATTTGTTTAAGTCAACTTAAGACGTTGAGAAGTCTGCTTAAGCTGTTGAATATTAAAGTCTTGGTGGCGTGCTTGGAAGCTTAAATCTATGACAGGCTTTTCCAAATTTAATCCTCTACTCTTGTTTTCCTTGATTAATTTCTGTACCTGGTCCAGTTTCAAAAAGCTATTTGTGGCCATCCCGGAAGTGAGAATAATAGAACACTCAAGAAAAGTGGGATACTGAGTTTGCTCCATGGAATATTTCATACCTAGAGTAGCCATTCATTTCAGAGCTATTTTAAAGCTGAATCCTCACTTAGAGAGCAAACTGATGGGTAGTGATTGTGAAAAATAGTAAGTTCTTGTGGACATGATTTTCATGTTAGTGATTTACTTTTTAGGGGAAAAAAAGAAATGACGGCCATAATGTGTCCCTTGCTGATTAACATACCATTTCTCACTATTATTGACAAGCAACAACAACAATAATAAACCCCACCTCTTGCCATGTTTCTCAGACTTGGGAAACTTGTGTTAAGTAAAACTTTCTCTCAACTTAACTGTCTCACTGAGGACAACTTGAAGGGATGATGATGTCTACATTATCTAATGGGTTTTACTAATTCCAAAATTGTGATTATTCACTTGGGGTAGGTGGAGAGGAAGTTTATCTTTGCACCATTTGTGAGGGTCTTGTTTGTTAAACCATTTAATATCAAGAGAGGTGGGATTGTATTGTGCAGAGATGCTTTCCTGGATGTCAGGACATTTGAGATCTGGTTTCATTTTGCTACTCACCAATTCATGATCCTGGCTAAGGAATCACTTTAGCCTGTATTTCCTTATCTGGAAAGTGGTTGGTGTAATGATTTCTATAGTCTCTTCCAGTTTTAGAATTCTATAATCTGCCTTTGAGGAAGATGAGTCATTCTTGAGACACTTATAGCATATACATAACATTTTAACATATTAATCTATCTGCATTTAAGTAGTCTTTGAAATATTATGTGAGCAGTTAAAATATATCCTCTATCCACTTATATCTTTCTTTTCTGACATCCATGCACACATTATGTTGGGTTATCAAGTACACAGCTTAATCTGTTCTTGAGCAGTGGTACCAAAAGTGTTTCAGAAAGAATTTGATATTTGATATATGGAAAAACTTGATTAAAATGATCATCCTGAGAAAAATTAGCTTTATTAAATGTCCTTATACTTATTTTATGGGTTAATATTGTGTATATTGGAGGCTGTGGTCCTATAACTCTTTAGTTTTTAGGGCTTCTATGGGTCTTAAATTGGAGATTATACCTCCTTCTTGAGTTCTGTCTCTGGATCTCTGGTAGCACACACACACACACACACACACACACACACACACCCTCACACACACCCTCACACACACACACACACACCCTGACACACACACACACACACCCTCACACACACACACACACACACACACACACACATTTATTTGACGTTTATCTGCCACTACTGAGCTACTGAGCACTTTACATACGTTACATATGCAGAGTCCTCAGATTAACTTTAGGATATAATACGATGACCTTGGGAATTGTGGTTGTCTTCTCAATATCTGCTCTGTCCCTCTCCCCTTATGTTTTGCTCTGATTCTCAGATCCGTCACTCTTGCTAAAGTGACTGTGGTCGTTTGAACAAATACAGTCCAATTAAAGGAAAGTCCAAAATTTTTGTTAGATGGCTAGGGAACAGCACCCCTGTTTATTGAATACGAATGATAAAACATAGCATTCCAGAAATTCCTGGCAGCCATGTTGCCATCACAGTGTACCCAACTTTAGAATGCTATGGATGCTCCAAAGCACAGAGCAGACAATGGGAAGAAGCTGGGTATTTTGTGAATTTGTTGAGCCACTGAAGCCTTCCCTACCACTGGCCTTTTCAGTTATATAAGACATGAAATTCCCTTATTTATTTGGGTTTTAGACATCCTAACTGACACCGATAAACATTCTCCGCATTTTACTGATGAAGACACTGAAGCTCAGAAAGGTTGAGAGTGCCTAGATACACCAATCCTTTAGAAGACACTCGTGGTCATTAAATGCTCCAGTCAAAAGATATAGTGTAACTGAATGAATAAGAAAGTAAGACCCATATATATGCTGTCTATAAGAGACCCACTTCAGATCTAAAGACACACACAGACTGAAAGATATTTCATGCAAATGGAAACAAAAAAAAGCTGGGGTAACAAAACTTATGTCAGACAAAATACTTTAAAACAGCCTACAATAAGAGACAAAGAACAACATTTCCTAACAATAAAGGGATCAATCCAACAAGAAGATATAACCCTTGTAAACATTTATGCATCCAACGTAGGAGCACCTAAATACATAAAGCAAACATTAACTGACATAAAAGGAGAGATTGACAGTAATACAGTCATAGTAGGGGACTTTAACACCCCATGAACATCAAGGGATAGATCTCCCAGACAGAAAATCAAGAAGGAAACTTGGCCTTAAATGACACTTTAGATCAGATGGATTTAATCGATATTTTTAGAGCATTTCACCCCAAAGCAGCAGAATATACATTCTTTTCAAGTGCACATGGAACATTTTCCAAGATAGACCACAGGTAAGGCCACAAAACAAGTCTAAATAAATTATAGAAGATTGAAATCATACCAAGTATTTCCTTCAAACTCAATGATATAAAACTAGAAATTAATTACAAGAAAAAAAACCCTGAAAAACACACAAACACATGGAGCCTAAATAATATGCTACTAAACGATGAATAGGTTAACAATGAGATCAAGGAAGAAATCAAAAGACATCTTGAGACAAACAAAAATGAAAACACAACCCAAAATGTATGGGACACAGAGAAAGCAGTCCTAAGAGGGAAATTCATGGCAACACAGGCTTACCTTAAGAAACAAGAAAAATCTCAAATAAACAATCTAACTTTACACCTAAAGGAACTAGAAGAAAGAACAGCAAACAGAACCCAAAGTGAGTAGAAGGAAGGAAATAATAAAGATCAGAGTAGAAATAAACAAAATAGAGTCTAAAAAAGAACACAAAAGATCAATGAAACTAAGAACCAGCTCTTTGAAAAGATACACAAAATTGATAAAACTTGAACAGGTTCATCAAGAAAAAAAGAGAGAGGACCCAAATAAGTAAAATCAGAAATGAAAGAGAAATGATAACTGACACCACAGAAATAAAAAGGATTTTAAGAAAATATTATGAACAATTATATGCCAACAAATTCAACAATCTAGAAGAAATAGATAAATTTCTAGAAACATACAATCTTCCAAGACTGAATCAAGAAGTAACAGAAAATCTGAACAGATCGATTACTACTAATGAAATTGGATCAGTAATCAAAAACTACCAACAAAAAAACTCCTGGACCTGTGAAGATGGCTTCACAGGTAAATTTTACCAAACATGCAAAGAAGAATTAACACCTATCCTTCTCAAAGTATTCCAAAAAATTCAGGAGGATGAAAGACTCCAAACCTCATTTACAAGGCCACACCTACCCTGATTCCAAAGCCAGATAAAGACATTATAAAAAAAGAAAATTATAGGCCAATATCCCTGATGAACATTGATGGAAAAATCCTCAACAAAATATTAACAAATCGAATTTAGCAATACATTAAAAAGATCATACACCATGATCAAGTGGGGTTTATTCCTGGAGTTCAAGGTTGGTTCAATATTCACAAGTCAATTAACATGATGCACCACATAAACAAAATGAAAGATAAAAAAATCATATGATCATATTAATAGATGCAGAAAAGCATTTGACAAAATCCGGTACCCATTTATGGTAACTCTCAGCAAAGTGGAAATAGAGGGAACGTGCCTCAACATAATAAAGACCATATACAACAAACCCACAACTAACATCATACTCAATGGTGAAAAGCTTAAAGGATTGGAACATGGTAAGGATGTCCACTTTCACCACTTTTATTCAACATAGTATTGGAAGTCCTAGCCACAGCAACCAGACAAGAAAAAGCAATGAAAGGCATCCAAATTGGAAAGGAAAATGTAAAACTGTGATTATTTGTAGATGACATTATACTTATATAAAGAATCTTGAAGATTCCACCAAAAACCTATTCAAACTAATAAATGAATTCAGTAAAGTAGCAGGATACAAAGTTAATATTCAGCAATCAGTTGCATTTCTATACACCAATAACAGATTATCACAAAAAGAAATTAAGAAAACCATCCCATTTATGAATGCATTAAAAAAAGTACATAGGAATAAATTTAACCAAAGAGGTAAAAGACTTGTACTTGGAAAATTGTAAGACATTGAAGAAAGAAATTGAAGAAGATACAAATAAATGGAAGCGTATACCATGTTCATGGGTAGGAAGAATTGACATCATTAAAATGTCCATACCCAGTTTCCCCGAAAATAAGACCTCGCCGGACAATTAGCTCTAATGTGTCTTTTGGAGCAAAAATTAATATGACTTTCTATTATTACATTACATTACATTATACTAGGTCTTATAGTAAAATAAGAACAGGTCTTATATTAATTTTTGCTCCAAAAGACGCATTAGAGCTGATTGTCCAGCTAGGTCTTATTTTCGGGGAAACACGGTACTATCCAAAGCAATCTATAGATTCAACGCAATCTCTATTAAATACCAATGGCAATTTTCATAGAACTAGGACAAATAATCCTAAAATTTATGTGGAACCATATAAAACCCCGAATAGCCACAACAATCTTGAGGATGAAGAAGAAAGTTGGAGGTATCACAATACCTGATGTCAAACTATACTACAAGGCTATAGAAATCAAAACAGCATGGTGCTGGCATAAAAACACACACATAGATCAGTGGAACAGAATAGAGAGTCCAGAAATAAACCCACACCTATATGGTAAACTAGTCTATGCCAAAGGAGGCAAGAATATACAATGGGATAAAGGCATTCTATTGAATAAATGATGTTGAGAAAACTGGATGGATACATGTAAAACAATAAAATTAGACTACCTTCTTACACTATACTCGTATACAAGAATAAACTCAAAATGGATTAAACACTTAATGTAAGACCTGGTTAAAATCCTTAGAAGAAACATAGGCAATAAACTCTCTGACATTGCTCTTAGTGATATTTTTTCTGAATTGTCACCTTGGGCAAGGGAAACATAAGAAAAAGTAAAGAAATGGGACTACATCAAACTAAAAATTTTTTGCTCAACAAAGGAAACAGCCAACAAAACAAAAAAGCAGCCTACTGAATAGGAGAAGATATTCACCAATGATACATTTGGTAAGGGGTTAATATCCAAAATTTATAAAGAACTCGCACAACTTAACACCAAAAAAAACCCCTAACAATTCAATTAAAAAAATGGGGAGTGGACCTGAATAGACATTTCTCCAAAGATGACATATAGATGGCCAATAGATATATGAAAAGATGCTCAATGTCACTAATCAACAGAGAAATGCGAATAAAAACCACAATGAGATATCACCTCATACCTGTCAGAATGGCTATCATCAATAAATCAACAAACGAGTGTTGATGAGGATGTGGAGAAAAGGGCACCTTTGTGCACTGTTGGTAGAATTTCAAATTGGTGCGGCCGTTATGAAAAACTATGGAATTTCCTCAAAAACTTAAAAATAAAACTACTTTATGACCCAGCAATTCCACTTCTGGGTATTTGAAGAAATCCAAAACATTAATTCAAAAAGATACATGCACCCCTATGTTCATTGCAGCATTACTTACTATAAGCAAGGTATGGAAACAACCTAAGTGCCCATCATTAGACTTTTGGATAAAGAAGATGTACTCATATGCAATGGAATACTACTCGGCCATAAAAAAGAATGAAATCTTATCATTTGCGACAACATGGGGGGACCTAGAGGGTATTATGTTAAATGAAATAAGTCAGACTGAGAGAGACAAATACCATATGATCTCACTTATATGTGGAACCTAAAGAACAAAATAAACGAACAAACAAAACAGAAACAGACTCATATATTCAGGGAACAAGCTGATGGTTGCCAGATGGGAGGAGGGTTGGGTGCAAAAGGGAAAGGGATTAAGAAGTACAAATTGGTAGTTACAAATAGTCACGGGGATGTGAAGTAAAGGGAATATAGTCAATAATATGGTAATGGCTATGTATAGTGCCAGGTGGCACTATATGTATGACTAGTCAGGTGTATTACTTCATAAATTATATAAATGTCTAACCACTACACTGTACACATGAAACTAATATAATACATTGACTGTTAACTATAATTGAAAAATTTCAAGGGAGGAAAATAGGTGAAAGGGAATAAGAGGTTCAAATTTCCAGGTATAAAACAAGTCATGGGGATTTAATGTACAGCATAGGGAATATAGTCAATAATATTGTGATAGCATGATACAGTGTCAGATGGTTGCTGGACTTATGGTGATCACTTCTTTAGGTATATAAATGTTGAATAGCTATAGTGTACCCCTGAAACTAATATAATATATGTTAGATATATTTTAATAAAAATCTTTAAAAAGATAATATCCATGGTCACACAGCTAATGAGGATGAAATGGGGATTGGCACCCAGGCTGTCTGATTCCAAAGCCCATACACTGAACTGCTACATTCTATTTCCACTTCAAGAAAACCATTGTATAATTCAGACAGCAGCCATTTAACATTGGTTTACTCTCTACTTGGGGACTAAATCTAGAATCTTAAAAGTGAAGCCAGACAGCATTTGGGAAAGAATGAGACTTGGGTTGCATGGTACAGGAGCTATCTTTCTGCCTACCCAACACTTATTCTTTCCCTCCTTTCTGCTCACAACCCTCCCACCTTCCATTCTCCCTGACCACATACCCTTGGCCATTTGGCTCAGCTATCTGATCAGATTCCTGCCCCCAGTACCCTCTAATCTTAAGCTTCCCTGCAGGCAGAGAATGGATGTAGCAGTCATCTGGGGGAGGTACCTCAGAGAGAACACCCATAAGCTCCTGCAGGAGCGCCCAGGTGCCTGCTCTTCCTAAGGCCTGGTTGTTCATCTGTTCTTACAATCCTGTGAGCTCCTGCTATGCCTTTACAAATCTCTTTTGGCCTTCAGTTAGCCAGACTTGGTTCCTATTGCTTGTAACAATACGTCCTAAATTATATTTATGGCAATATTCAAGGCTCCGTTCCCAAGGCTTCCTATATATTTGTTATTTGGATAATGGGTGACCTAAAGGGGCATGCAGTTACTTCTATGCACCCACCAACAAGAAGATGGTCCCAGATGGTTAGTTCAGCCTGCCTATCTCAGGAGTTTCCATTTTAGCAACATTCAAAAGGATTCTTTTAAGAGAGACTGTGAAAAGTTCCAATTTATTGAAAAAATATCGAATTATAATGAGTAAATTATATTCTTTTACTTAATTAACATAGGTGTACTGTAACTAATTATAGTATTAGGAGTATTCTTTTTTAATTACCTGTCCCCAGTCCCACTCAGTTAAGGACTGGTAAAATCTTCTTACTGCTGGTTAAAGACAGAACTCTAATCTTCATCCTGATCTTGGGCTTTTCTTCACATTGCTCTCTCCTTGAGTTTCATGGTAAAGATATTAATGATTCCTTTGCTTTCTGCCCTCAGAATGCTCGGAGGGATCATTAATTCTGCCCCTGGAGTTTGGGACCAAAAGAACCATTTCTGGGCAAAGCATAGCTATGTATGCTGAGCCCTTGGAAAACAGCAGGATTCTTTCTTTGAGACATTCTCCCTTTACTTCTCTCCCCCACCTTTTTTTCATATTTCCCTCATTCCTCAAATTTAAGATGGATGTCAAACTTGCCCTAGTGTTTCTCAGATGCCCATCCTGACAAGTTCAGGATGTGTAGCAAGAGCATCAGCTGCCCCAAGGGAGGAGGTAAGGATTCAGGACGAAAGTGTACTGCTACCAGGCTAGATACCCAGTGAGCAGGGATGAGCTCGGACAGCCTGTTGAGCCTTCTTAGTCACAGCATTTCTTTGCTGCTTTGTTCAATCTGTTCTAACCTCCTACTCTCACAGAGGATTTTTTTTCCAGGAAGCTTGGTGTCCTTTACTGCCATCTAGCTTCCGTAAGGGGCCACCGTGGTCCCTAGAGAGATTTTAACCACTTTAGACTTCAGAGTGAAGTGGAGTCTCTGTTTTTTTTCTCTTTCAAAAGGTCCCTCTATTTCTATAAAAGTTCTTGGATGCAAACTAAAACCTAAATGGTGCAGCTCTGTTAAACTTACCCCAGCAGCATTGATGCTCTAAACTGGATCAAAAACTCCTCTTATACCAACACCTTATAGGATTAAGTGAACAAATTAATCTTTACTATACACATTCAATGATACAATTTCCTATAACATACATGCCTAGACTCACATAAAAGAGCTAAATCCTATTTTTTTAATATAAAGAGATCAGTGAATGAGATCTAAAACTGAAATATCAAGAAATATTAGTATAATCATATTAGTTAGAAATATGGAGGTAACTATCATAAAAATAGTTATTTTTATGTGTCTTATAGAATTATTTTAGTTTTTAACCTTAAACTATATACCTTTGAGGAAAATTAACTTTTTAAAGAAACAACATCTTTTCTTCCTTGGATGAATACAAAGTTTGTTTTGTTTCCAAAGATTGTGTATGTTGTATTAAAGTCCTAATTTCTTTTTATTTGTTTTGATCTCATTCTTTCATGTTAGTACCTTTCCTCAAATATATGATATCCGTGGCTATTGGGATCCTATATGACACTGAATGTTAAAAAAAAATAAAGCTGAATGTATGGGAAGGGTTTACTGAAAGGTAGCCTGAATTGTTATTTATTTTTTTTGTTTTTTAAGATTTTTATTAAAAATATAGCTAACATACAATATTATATTAGTTGTGTATGCCATAGTTATTCAACATGTATAGACCTAAAGAAATGATGACCATGATAACTCCAGCAAACATCTGGCACCGTACCACGCTATCACAGTATTATTGACCATATTCCCTATGCTGGATATTACATCACCATGACTTATGTGTTTCATACCTGGAAATTTGGACCTCTTATTACCTTTCACCTCTCCCTCCTTTTTAATTTTTCATTTGCAGTTGACATTCAATATTATTTTGTATTTCAGGTATACAGCATAGTGGTTAGACATTTACAGATTTTAAGAAGTGATCCCTCTGACTAGTCAGTCTAGTACCCACCTGGCACTATACATAGTTATTATCATATCATTGACTATATACCCCATGCTTTACTTTACATCCCCATGACTACTTTGTAACAACCAATTTGTACTTCTTAATCCCTTCCTCTTTTTCACCCACCCCTAACCCACCTCCCGTCTGGCAACCATCAAAATGTACATTGTATATATGAGTTTGTTTCTGTTTTGTTTGTTTATTTTGTTCTTTAGACTCCACATATAAGTGGAATCATATTTCATCTATCTTTCTCTGTCTGGCACTCCACTCAGCACAATACTCTCCAGGTCCATCCACCCTTCCATTCATGGCCAAACAATATTCCATTGTATATGTGCACCACCTCCTCTATCCATTCATCCACTGATGGACACCCAGGCTGCCTCCACATCTTGGCCATTGTAAACAATGCTGCAATGAAGATATGGATGCATATGTCCCCTCAAAGTAGCATATTGGGTTTCTTCAGATAAAAATACTCAGAAGTGGGAATACTGGGTCCTTCTTTGTTTCTTATTATATAGCCTTTGTTTTGAAGCCTATTTTGTCTGTCTGTATTGCTACTGTAGCTCTTTGTTTATTTGTTTGTTTCCATTTTCATGAAATAACTTTTTCCATCCCTTTACTTTCCGTCTGTGTGTGTCTTTCAATCTGAAGTGAGTCTCTTGTAGGTAGCATATGGAAGGGTTTTGTTTTCTTATCCATTTAGCCCTCCTATGTCTTTTGATTGGACCATTTAATCCATTTACATTGAAAGTAATTATTGATAGATATGTAGCTATTACCATTTTATTATTCATAATCTTGATTTTTTTTTTTTTTTTTTTTTTTTATCTTGAAGAAGTCCCTCTAACATTCCTTGTAATACTGTTTTGGTACGGATGAACACCTTAGGTATTTCTTGTCTGGGAAGCTCTTTATCTGTTCTTCGATTTTCAATGATAATGCTGCTGGGTAGAGTACCCTGGTTGTAGGTCCTTGCTTTTCATCACTTTGAATATTTTGTGCTAGACCCTTCTGGCCTGCAAAGTTTCTGTCGAGAAATAAGTTGACAATCTTATGGGAGCTCCCTTGTAGGTAACTAACTGCCTGTATCTTGCTGCTTTTAGGATTCTCTTTGTCTTTAACCTTTGCCAACTTAATTATAATGTGTCTTGGTGTGAGCCTGTTTGGGTTCATTTTGTTTGGGAGTCTGCACTTCCTGGACTTGTATGTCTATCTCCTTTGCCAGATTAAAGAAGTTTCAGTCAATACTTCTTCAGATAGGTTCTCAATCTCTTGCTTTCTCTCTTTTCCTTCTGGTACCCCTATGATGCAAATGCTGTTACACTTGATGTCCCAGAGGTCTCTTAAATTATTCTCTCTCTTTTTTTTTTAAGATTCTTTTTTCTTTTTGCTGTTCCGATTGGGTGTTTTCTGCTACCTTGTCTTCCAAATCTCTGATTTGATCCTCTGCTTCATCTAGTCTACTGGGTATTCCTTCTGCATTCCTAGTGCATTCTTCATTTCAGTTATTGTAGTCTTCACTTCTGACTGGTTCTTTTTTATGGTTTCTATGTCCTTTTTTGTGCTTGCTATCTCTTTGTTGAAGTTCTTACTAAGGTTCTTGAATATCCTTGTAACCATTGTTTTGAACTCTTTCTCTGGTAGATTTTTTGCCTCCATTTCTTTTAGATCTTTTTCTGAAATTTTCTCCTGTTTTTCATTTGGGACGCATTTCTAAGTGTCCTCATTTTGGCTGCCTCTCTATGTTTGTTTCTATGTATTAGATAGATCTGCTATGTCTTCTAGTCTTGGCAGGGTGGTCTTATATAATTGGTGACTTGAAAGGCCCTGGCACAGTCTCCCAAGTCACCTGCTCCAGGACTGTTCCTTGTGTGGGTTGTGTGTGCTCTCCTGTTATACTTGAGCCTTGATTGTTATTGGCACATCAGGGGGATGGAATTGACGCTCTGGCTGATTGGCTGTGTGGTTTGGCCACATCCAACGCTTATGGGCTGCTATGTGGAGAGCTTACTCCATGGAGTGGGATTCACGCAAGTGACTCTGGTGCCTGTTGAAACTTCCCTTTGGGTATGCTGCTTGTAGGGCTAGTTGGGCGGTGCTCTGCTGTAATCTGAAGTCAATGTCTAAGTATGTTGGTTCTGAGGTCTGTTGGGAGGGGCTCCGTTGCAGTCCCAGCTCACCCACTGTCTGTGACTGACCGGGGGTTACCTTGTAGGAGTTAGAAAGCAATCGACATTAGTTTGCTGTCTGTGCTAAACCTGGAGATGTGTGGGAGAAGCCATGCTGTGAACTGAGGATGGCTGCAACCAGGACTGGACCTGGGGTAGCTTCACAAAAGACCAGGACACCCTGATGCCTGCTGCTACCTGCTGCTCCCTTAAGGTTCAGTCACTGATAAAGCCTTGTGTGGTAGACAAGTTGGGTGAGGCAGGGTCTCAGGGGTCACTAGAGTAAGAAGAACTGTGGTCACCAGGTTAATGTAGATTCTGGTTTGGGGCCAGTGCTGAGCCTGGAGCTACTCCGCAAAATGCTCTGAGTACACTGAGGCCAGCTGCCACTTATCTGGGGCCTGTGGACTCTCATAGTTTATCAAGAAAGAGTGAAATGCAGACATGGCTGGTTGCTGGTGGAGAAAGTGCTTCTGGCTTTGGGGGAGTCAGGTGGTATGGGGTCCTAGGAAGTCAGCAGGGTGGAGCAGTGGAGCTCACCATACCAATCATATTTAGATTTGGCAATGTGGGGGCGGGCTCAACACAGGAAAGATGGTGTCTGTCTTTTGGCTGCACAAGAGAAGGACCACACACAGGGAAAATGGCAACTTTCAGCCCTTACCTGAAAACCTCAGCCTGACCCCTCTATGTCTCCTATGCCCCCTGAGTCACTGTCCCTCTGCCAGAGCCACAGGTGAGTTCCTGTGAGCAAGTGAGTCTGTGCACCACGCCTTTAAGAGGACACGTGGGTTTCCTGCAGCCTTCCATCCCACCCACATGGTTGGAATCCCCACTGTTTTTCACAGCCAGATGTTGTGGGGTCTCCTCTTCCTGACACTTATGTTCCAGGCTGGGAAGCTAAGTGTGGGGCTGCTGTCTCTTGCTCCTCCCGGGGAATCTGCATGGCCGAAATAGCCTTCCTACGTCTCAACCGCCACGCTCAGGTGTAGGGTCCATTTTGCATCTCCACCCGTCCTACCAGTCTTGATTTGGCTTCTTCTTTATATTTTTAGTTATAACACTTCTGTTCAGCTAGACTTTAGATGATTCTCCAGGTTGATTGTTCTATAATTTAGTTGTAATTTTAATGTGTTCATGGAAGAAAGAAGGCACAGTGTTTATCTACTCTGCCATCTTGGATATCTACTGAAAGGCAGCCTGAATTATTGTGTAACTGGAGTGGGCTTCTTCATTAGGATCCTCAAAATGATAGTATCTGTAAATTTTCTTTCCCTTTGGCCTTGTCACTTGTTTTTCAGAGAGGTTTTTCTCTACTGTCTCTCCCGAGGGATATAAGCCTAACTGCTAGTATTCTGGGAACTAAGAAGAAAAAGGGGCTATGGGTTCTCCTGTTCAGTATATAAACTTTGTTTAATTTTTGTCTTCATCATAGCAGTTCCACCTTCAGCTGAGTCCACTGTCCCAAATGCAAAGACTCTCTCCAGAGAGTATCTCCCATCCTTTCCTTGGATGAATGAGAGGTAGTTTCCTCACTATGGGGGAGGGCTCTAACTGCCTGTGGCATATGGTCTTTTCCAAAGATCATCCAACTATATTTCTCATTCTACATACTGTGCATTGCATGTTGGGCATTTGTGGGGGAAGAATTCTTATCTCTTTAGTTCACAAATCTTCAGGTTAAGAGGAACTGAACTTGAGAAGCTGTATATGAGGAATTGTGTCCAAAGAACATCTGCACCTGGACCTCATTTAGATGATGAGATCCTAGATTTGAGCTGATGCTATAATGGGATGTGACGTTAGTATCTTGTGAGTGGGGTGAATGTATTTTGTATGTGGGAAGTATGTGAACTATTGTGGCTAAAGGGGAAACTATGGTACATTGCGTTTTCCAAAGATGGCCACAATTATATTCCTCATCCCACCTGCTCTTCTTCTAATGTGACCTTGCCCTCTCTCATCAGAAGGTGAATCTCTTATTTCTCCACTCCCTGAATCTGATGGGTCCTGGGGATGCTTTGACCAACAGCATGCAATGGAAGTGGTGCTGGGCCACTTCTGGGAATGGTCTTTAGTCTGGCAACTTCTGCTTCCTACATCTTAGAAGCCAGTCTCCATGTAAGAAGTTCATCTATCCTCAGACCACTGTTCGATGAGAAGCCCAAGTCACATTGAGAAGCTCTGGAGAATGAAGAATCCTTGAAGAGAAAGAGAGAATAAGAGCAAGGGCGAGAGTGAGAGTGAGGCTAAAGGTCGTTTAAGAGCCAGAATGTGAGTGATGAAGCCATCTTGGAAGTGGATCTTCCTGCTTCAACTGTTCTAGCTGATGCTCCAAGAATCAGAGATGGTCTGACCAGCTGAGCCCTTCCTTAATTTCTGACCCATAAAACTGTGACCAAAACAACATGGCTATTTTAAACCACCAAAATTTGGAGCAGGTTTTTATGGAGCAGTAGATAATAGAAACACCATGTTATAGACTTTGAAAAAAATCCTTTAGTTTTCAGGCATGTGCAGATACCTTCTTTAAGAGGGGCCAGGTATCTCCAGTACTTGAACTCTCTATAGTCCAGGTCAGCTTGCTTCTGGCTTTTCCCCACTGTCTGCTTAGGTTTTATTTTCGTCAGGTCTGCTAAGTCAGTTATCATCAGTCCATTTTAGCTACGAAAATTTAATTAATTTCTCTTATTGTCCTCTTCCTTATGGGTTTATATATTTTATTCTCTCCTTACTATAATTTTTGTAGCATTTGGCAAGGACTGGAGATAAATAAACCCATTCAATCTGCCCTGTATAACTAAATGTCTCTTAAAAGTTTTATTGACTACTTAGAATGACAATGGTAATTTGGGGCTTTGGGAACAGAGAAGTAATAGTTTTTGTGAATTTTCTTGGCCCAGGGAAAATTCCTCCACAAAGGTGGGAACTCAGGAAGGCTGATTCAGCCTGATTCTGATTCTGGTCAGAAATTATTATTATGGGAACATGGTAGATGCTACAGATGGCTCTGGGAAATAGGTTCTTGGTTGTCAAGGAGAGAAAGGACACACACACACACACACACACACACACATACACACACACACACACACGCTCCATTATGCTTTTGCATTGGGTAATTTCATGAAGATTCTTGAAGAAGAAAGCAGTATGATGAGATTTTCCAGTAGGAAGATCACTTACCTTTCATAAGTTAGCTCACTAAAAGGGGAGGGTGACATGGCATATGAAATATTTCTGTAGGAAAGAAGAAAAGCCATTCTCAGTTAAAAGGGGGGAAAAAGGAGAACCAAATTACAATGGGATTTTTAGATCATAGAAAATCTTAAAACAAAGACTCTGTCACCTGGAGATTTCCAAGGTCTCAAATGAGGATATAAGAAATTCTCTGACAATATGGGTTAGAGTTCTGAGAGGAAAAGAATGAATCAGACTTTTGTTGTTGTAATGAACAACCAAAGATCTAAAATTAGTCCCCCCCCCCACCCTTTTAACTTCAAAAAGCGAGACTGAATCTTCCATTGAATTTATGTCAGAAAGTACTTGACATTGCCTGGTTGAATTACCCCACGGTAAAAAACAAATCTGCCAAAATGAAGACACTTGCAGCCCCATTGTTATTAATTTTTCCCTGATTTGACTCAGTCTTGTCTCCAACATGGAAGCTGTCTAGCCCTTACTTGGACTAGAACAATTTGAAACCTAAGTATTAAGTTTCGAAGGTGTCATTTCTCAAGGGGGGAACAAAAGTAATAGATTGCAAAACAAAGCCTAAAAACAGAGTTTGAGGGAAACAGTGAAAGGAGAGATTTGTGACATCTGAGGGTTGAGGAGAGGAGTATGAAAAGCAACAGGACATTTTTGGAGAAACCTTCTTGTTGGAAGAGCTCCAAGGGCAACAAAAAGTACATTCAATGACTTGAAGCAAATTCATTAGGAAAAACTTGGGTGTGAGAAATAGCCCCAGGGAGCTGACCTAGGAATGTGCATCCAAGAAATGAGAGAGCCCAGTTCATGGAGATTTTGGTGAGTGGGGGATCCAGGGGTCATTAAATAGAAAGGAAGAATTAGCTTCAAAGAGCAAAGGAATTTTATAGATGCTAGACAATTCTCTAACTCATGAGGAGTTCCAGGTTTTGTGGTGAGTAGGAACTTCTCTGGCAATAAGATAAACAACTCAAAGAGGAAAAAGCTAATCAAATAACTAGAGCCAAAATTATGGGAAACAGTATGAGGATGGTGCTTAATAAGATCATACACTTTATGGTCAGATGTTCTGGGATTTTAATCCTTGTTTCTCCCTAGTTAGTCATGTATTTTTAGAAAAGTAACTTATTTTTGCTGAGCCTCATCTTTCTTATCTTTAAAAGTGGATTAATAAAATATATTTCATAGGGTTTGTGTGAGGATTTAATGAGAAACTATTTGTTAAGCACTTAGCAGGGGTTTGGTGTAAATGGTAGCAGCTGCAGCCACCACTACCATCACCACCGCCATCATCTTCCTTGTAGCAGAGCTGCGTTGCTGTCAACAAATGATTCATGCTTCTCTTCCATAGACAACTGTTTCTGGGAAGTGGCTACCCAAACAGGGACTATATTTCTCAACCACTCTTGCATTCAAGTGGGAATGATATGACTGAGTTTTGGTCAATGGAATGACAGGCTTGGCCCATAAACACTTCCTAGGCGATTTGCCTTCACTCTTCCCTCTCTGTTGTCTGTCAGTGGCCAGGGTGACCTTGGAAACCATGTGCTGAAGATGGCAGAGTCTTTTTTCGTTTGGTTCCTGAATGACTGTGTGGAACAAAGATTTCAGGGTTTATCTATTATAGCAGTTAGCGTTACCTTAGCAACACAAATATCATCATTGTGGCTCAGGATTCCAGTAACCTGGTCAAATCTTAGAGAAACAGGCTGGGAAGAATCCTACCATAACCGTGACTGGGATGGCAAAGAAGGGGCTGTGGCTCAGTTGGAAAGATAAACCATGGCTGATTTGTGTACGAGTAAATTACTCATCACATTCAGTGTTTCATCATAAAATATATTTACACTTTGTCCTAAACTGCTGACTGGACATTTGCCTGGTTGATCTGTCACTACAGACAACCCACCTCCCCTTACCCCCCACTTGCAGAGGGTAGTGAGAGGAAAGGCCATGGCCTTTGCAGGAGAAAGCCCAATTTCCTTAGGTGTTGGAGCACAGATTATTAGTGACTAATGCCAGAGAGACTTTGGTTTTTGGACTCCTCTTTGGCTGGTTTAATCCCAGGGCACTGCAAGTCCTTCTGCTACTCTGCTGAGGGTTCAGCTTCTCTCAAAAATTAAGCAACTTTTAAAAGTTGTTGAGTGTGCAGATTCTATATCCAGGATCTAGCTCTGTCAGATTATCTCAAGGAAAACATAGTGGCTGGGAAGACTAAGCCATTCAAAGTATTGTATTGCTTTTTTTCTCTTGTTATTTCTAACAGCTATCCTCTCCTCATTACTTTCTGAGAAAAAGTCCAAAAAAGCCACCAAAAGTATAGGTCACTTCACAGAGTCAAGTGCCCAATTATCCTCTTGTATAGTCTGAACTATGTAGCAGAACAATTTGAAATTGTTCTCTAGGTGGGAGTAGGTGGCATTCCCTAGCCTTCATTTGGGAAATGGTGGTGAGGATGTGGGGAGCGGGTGGTAAGACATGGAATGCCTGAAACTGTGCCAAAGAATTGTGTCATGGCTGGAAGTTTTGGAGTGTTTTCAGAATCCACTGTTACTTGTTTCTCATCTTCCCGTCACTCTCACCCAAATCTACTCCACCTTTTTGTTTTCTCCTTGAGCTTGTGTAATGCTGGTCTCAGTGGCAAAGAAGTAGAGGTGGGTGAGAGGGAAGCAATGGCATAGGAATCACGGGCCAGGGCTCCCACTAGCTGGGTCTAAACTTGGTCAGTTAGAAGGGGGCAGAGTGTCCCAAGAGTGGTGGTCAGGATCTTGGAAGATCGATGAATCAGGAAGTGAGCCTGTGATGCCCTGACTCAAGACTCCAGAGGCCTGAACATCAGAAATGCCAACTCTATTCTTTGATCTAACCCGGAAGCAAGAGTTATTTTTACAGCTGTGAGTCCTGCACCACAGTCTTCACCAGAACCTGAACCTTTAACTGGGCTTTTAGTTAGGAGTCAACGATTTTAGGAGTCTGGTAGAAAAAATTTTTAAACGTATTTAGCATCTTTTCGTGAGGTCATTGCTAATGCAGACTTTGCTTATGGATTCTGAGTGAAGATGGTGAGGGAGAAAACCCCTTTTAGTGCTTTTAGAAAACAATTATTGTCAGCTCTTTTGATTTACGTGACTTGGAAAAAAGTAAAAAGTCCTGGGGGCTATTTGGGAAATAACCAGAAGTGCATGATACTTGAATACTGTTGTATGTCATGGTGGAATAACAACAACAAGATGGTACTGCTTTGGATTTCTTCCTTCTAGTCAGTCATATTGATTCAGAGTGAGACTCACAGCCTGGCAGGTCCAAGCAGTCAAGGTAGCTGATTCTATGTGGAAGGCAGAATTTCAAGATGACCGCTAATGACCCCCACCTTGTATAATGCCCTCTCCTTGAGTGTGGCAGCGACCTGTGAATGTGACGGGATATCACCCTTGTGATTAGGTTTCTAATCAGTTAGCTTCGAGTTCATCAAAAGGGAGATTATCCTATGTGGGTCTGACCTAATCAGATGCACGCTTAAAAGAAGATGAAGCATCAAAGAGCTTCTCCTGATGGCTGGGAAGAAGCAGGTTGTGAACTACCTGTGGAGGGCCACATGGTTGGGATCCAAAAGACCTCACAGAGAGCAGCCTCTAGGACTCGAGAGTGACCCCTGGCCAACAGCCAGCAAGAAAATGGGGAACTTCCTGCCAACAAATTGGATGAGCTTGGAAGAAGACTTTGAAGTCTAGATGATTATGTGGACACAGTCACACCTTGAATTCAGCCTTGTGAATCCTGAGTAGAGAACCCAGTTACACTATGCCCAGACTTTTGATTTGTAGAAACTGTGAGATAATAAGTACTGTTTTAAGCCAATAAGTTTGTGGTAATTTGTTATACAGCAATAGAAAAATAGAAAACTAGCACACTCTGTTATCAGCATACTTTTTTTTTAATTTGGAAAATCAGCATTTGATTTACATAGGGCTATAAGTCATTTCACTGCCAATACTACACTGTGTGACATCACAAAAAGAATAATACACTTAAAAAAGAATACTATCTTGTTTATCTCTGAAGAGCTCACCAAAGTTCTGCATATCTTATTTAATTATACGCATACACACACACAAGGAATTGCCTTATGCAACTTTTGAGAGCTGGCTAAGCAAGTCTGAAGGGCACTCAGTCAGGGAGGAAGTGAGACAAGCAGGCTGGACAACAGTGAGCATGGACTGAAGCTTTGTGTCCATAGGCTGCAGCCAGGAAGGCAGGTCCAGAGGGAAGCGAAACAATTGAAGGGCAGATACGGCTTTTATCAGGACAGGCCTGAGCTGCCTTATTATTATTATCATTATTTTAATTAATAAACTTTGTTTTTCAGAGCATTTTTAGGTTCACAGCAAAATTGTGCAGAAAGTGCAGACAGTTCCTTATGTCCCTGTCCCCACACATGGACAGCCTTTCCCACCATCAACACCCAACACTAGATTCATCTGTTACAACTGATGAACCTACATTCATGCATCATTATAATCCCAAGCTCATAATTTACATTAGGGTTCACTCTGGTTTTTGTGCATTCTATGGGTGTGGACAAATGTATAATGACATGTATCCATCACTGTAGTATTATACAGAATAGTTTTACTGCCCTAAAAATCCTCTGTGCTTTGCCTATTCATCTCTCTCCATGCCCCCTACGCATGGCAACCACTGATCCTGTCTGTATGGTTTTACTGTCTCCATAGTTTTGCCTGTTCCAGAATGTCATATACAGTCATGCACCGCATAATGACGTTTTAATCAACAATGGACCACATATGCTATGGTGGTCTCATAAGATTATATGGTGCAGAAAAATTTCTATTGCCCAATGATGTCATAACCATCATGACATCATAACACAGCACATTACTCTCATGTTTGTGTTGATACTGGTGTAAACAAACCTGCTGCGCTGTCAGTCGTATAAAAGTATAGCACGTACAATTTGTACAGTACATAAGACTTGATAGTAAACAGCTATGTTACTGGTTTGTGTATTTACTATACTATACTTTTTATCATTACTTTAAAGTGTGCTCTTTCTGTTTGTTAAAAAAAAATTGCTGTAAAACAGTAGGCTGTGTTACCCTAGGAGTTGCCTCATACATCTTGTGTTTACTGAGCCTTTTGATTACATCATTTTCTCTTGTGCTTGATTTAATCTTGTGTTGTATGGTAACATGCTGTACAGACTTGTAGACTAGGAGCAATAGGTTAGGTTATACGATATCGCCTAGGTGTGTAGTTGGCTATATCCTCTAGGTTTGTGGAAGTGCACGCTATGATATTCACACAATGACAAAATTGCCTGATGATGCATTTTGCAGAAAGATCCCTGTCCGTAAGTGGTGCATGACTGTAGTTGGAATCATACAGCAGGTAGCCTTTTCACATTGGCTTCTTTCACTTAGTAATATCTTAAGCCCTCACTTAAAAGCCGTCCAGTTGATTAAGTCAGGTCCTCCCAGAATAATCTCCTTTTTGATGAACTTAAAGTCAACTGATTAAGGACTTTAATCACATTTGAAAAATTCCTTCACAGCAGCACTCTCAATATAACCAATCTCTTCAATATAACCTCTGCACACATACTTCATTCATTTCCACTTGCCTCTCCTCCACTGTCTTGCTTCCTAGGCTGCACTCTTCAATGCCTCTTCCTTGGATGCTGAGATCTTTGCACACAGAAAGGAAGGAGAAGAAATGAAAGATGTCATGGGAAGGAAGGATACGAAGAGAAGGGAGAATGGGGAGGGATGTAAAGATATTACTTTAAAAATATTTTAAAGGTATTTTCTTTGTCACACTTCCTTGTGTTTGATCTCACCCTTATTCAATCAGAGGCATCCATTACCGTAGGGAGACTTTAGATAAAGCAGGATTTCAAAGAGGGAAAAGCCAAGTCCATATTCAGCTTTTGACTTCCAACATGAAAGTTCTGAGTAACACAACAAGTCTTTAAACTTTGGCTTTAAAAACCTAGGGCAGTGTTTTCTAAATTCCAAATACTCTTTTAAAATATTAAGAGCCCAGTTTCGTGGACTATGTTAAAGTGTAGAGGAGACAGTTGAGATCACATAAGCGTTGCTCCTGTCCAGCAGAAAGAGAAAGTGAAAAGCCCTCGTCTATGGGAAGGCAGGACTTGTAAAAGAATGGAGAGTGGGGTGAGGATGCTGCCTTAGGCCTCAGGCTGGGAGGGGCGGGGAGTTGCTGGAAAGAAAGCAGAAACATCAGATAGTTGAGGGAATAGCTAGAAGCAGAAGTTAGCTGTGTCCTGCTTCTCATTTATAACTTTAAGAGGAGATTGCATTTTGGGGTTCCCCCTGGCTCTTAATGGGCAAATGCAGTAGAGCGATAATGGCAGCATGGCATGCTTAGGCAGAAGGAGGCCTGAGACTGAGCCCCATGTTCTCTGGCTTGTGTGTGGCCCATAAGGATACAGATGTTTTTATGTTCCCTCACTCTGTCCCCTACCCCCTCTATGAGGCATGCAGGAAGCAACTAAAAGTGCTTGCTGGTAACCATGCCAAATGGATGGCTGAAGCAAAGGAAGCAGGGAGTGTGTAGAAGAGGACAACAGGTGGCCTTCCCAGGGTGGGGACTGCGTGTGAGTGGCAGCCACACCTTAAGGATGCCATGCATCAGAAAGAGCTGAGAGGGGGCCTATGAGCACTCTAGGAGCAATCACCACCCACTGCCTGTGCTGAGAGTCCAGGTCCCGAGTGACACCAGCTGAGGTTGTCTGCACAGGGGCAAGAGTGCAGACAGAGCCCCAGACCCAGAGACCTTGAGCACTGAGAGGGCAGTGGGTATATCAGGGGATCCTTTAGCCAGCATCATGAGGATAGTTCAGCTTAGCTCTGCTCTAAGATATCATCTTGGTGTGGATGGGACAGGGAGAGGGAAATCCTTTAAGGCGCAGAGAATCTAGTCTGTTAGGGGGTTTAGGCTTGGAAAAGCCATGGGCTAAAAGGGATTGAATTGACCAAAGAGTCTTTTATATGAGAGAAGATGATTACGTTACCTTTAATGGGTAATTTAAAAATCTCCGGTTGCCACCTCCTTTCCTTAACACTAGCACCACTCCACCCCCATCGTAAGAAATCAGGGAATGGAGTTACTGGAGCACTTTGAGATTGGTAACAGAAAATAAAAGGAAGTACGCTTGAGTTGTTGTGTGTACATTTGGACCACAATACATTGCTGAACAGCCGCATACCCCAGGCCCTGCCTCGGGGAGTGAGAGCCATATGGACACCATGTTGTTCTGTGCTGGAAACACACACTTTAGCGCACCAATTGGAATTCTTTTGGCCTGGCTTTTGTTGATTCAGCAAATTATTTCGGAGAGGATGATCTATTGTCAAAGAGATGATTCTTGTAGGGAATGCATGTCTGGCAAACATAGCCCTCAATTTGCAGATTGTTGCGGTACCTGTGGTAATGAGGATTCTGTATCTTTTTCCAATTTAAGAAAATTTCTTGCAGTTCTATGTGATGATGCCGTGTGGTTCTTGACATCCAAATAAACTGATATAATTCTAACAGTGTGCTACATATTCCTGTGGCACTGGCGGGTGTTTTGTGCTATATTGCTTTGTAGTTTTCAAGATGAACTTGATATTGTGGGGTTACTAGTAAATCTGCTTTATATACCAGGAAACTTTTCCTAATATAGATGAAAGTTTTGGTTACTTCCTCGTTGTTCCTACAATGGCAGTTTACACGCACAAAATCTGAAACATCCCTCTAGAGGTGGTACTTCAAGCATCTGCCCATATCTTGTGATGGTTTGTGAAGAATGCTATCCTTACCATGGGCATCTAGATCAAGTCCATGGACATTTCCTTACCATTCCCAAAGCCACAGAGAGCAGGGACTTTGTAATAACTGAAAGTCCCTAGTACACTAGGAATGCCTAATAATAAGAAAATGCAATGAAACAGGTGAACATTGCCCTATACTTAAGAAAACTCAGTTCTGCTACCCCACCAAATTCACTGCCAAAGTCTAAATGGAAGATGTAGAAAAATCGAAGGGGAAAATTGTTATGGAGTGTTTCTCTCCCAGGCCTATAATGGAAATGCTTCTTTGGAATTTGTTTTTGAATTAACCACTAAAATGCTGTCGGTGTAATTTCTTAATAAAATAGGCACTGTTACTGGGAGATGTCTTAGTAGATATATCACCTGAAACTTAAATTGCACCTGTGAGAAAAAAAAAAAGGGGGAGGAAATAGGTTTATTAACGTCTGTCATGTTTGTTTCTCGACAAGTCCAAGCCCTCTTACCAATCCAGTTTCAATGACTATGAGCTCATTTTTCTTTCTGATATTTTCCTTAAACGCTTTAATTTTCAGAGCTGAAATCATCTTGAAGAAGATAAAGGAAGTATTGGATAAAAAAAAGATTGTGAAGGCTTTAAGAGGGAGGGGGAGAAACTTCATTTCCCTGGAGCAGACGTTGTTAAGAGTGTTTATGAAGGAATGATAAACACCGTGGCAATAAAACAAGTAATGATTTGTACCCCAAAGGCTGTTCCACGTAGTCATGGTTTAAGCCATAAAAGAAAAAAAGAAAAAAAACATCAACTAAAGTTTCCCTTGGAAAAGTTTAAGAGGCAGACAGAGTAAGATCAGAATCTATTATATAGCTCAATGGAAAAAAAAACAGAAGGTATGAAAATTTCTGAATTTTATTACATACCATTAAATCCACAGAGGAGAATGCAGAGTGAGGGCTTCCATGTGTCTCCATGTCCAGGTCTGTGAGGAAGGAATGGTATGTGCTAGTCCATGGTGGACAAGGTCATGCTTAGCTGGAAGGAGTTTGATTCTCTCTGCAATAGAGTGAAAGATTGGAAACAATGTAGTCTCAGAGGGTTATGGTTCCTGGCTCCTACTCTTCACTGTCCTATAGCTGCTCTTTCACTTCAGATTTTCACCCGTCACTAAAGAAAAATAATCACTACTTTTTGTTGAGCATTTAATACCCATCAGACACACTGTTCTAAGTGTTTCACATGTTTTTCTTTAATAAGATATTAGGCTACTAAGATATGGACATGTTAAATAGTAATTGAAGACAAACTTCGAAATCGTATAGGGTCTTTTCTCTATTGGTTATTGCATAAAGAAAATGGGATGATCAATGAGAATAAGCTTCAGGTCTTGAATTGTTTAAATCTGAAGTTGTTAATCAACTTTATTTACTAAGAGACTTGAATTCTAGGGCTTAGTACTTATTTGTGTGGTAAAGTCATTGGACAGAGGGCAAAGAAATGAAACATCTGAATATATGGCCACAACACTTTTGGGAAGGAGGGGAAGAGATGGCTAGCTGTCCGCAGTTGCTAGGAGCAGCTGCTCAGCCAGAGTCCACCTACACTTCCTACGCCACTATACATCTGGGTGGGGCCATGTGTCCAATGGAACATCAGTGTAAGTGACAGGTGTCACTTTCAGATTGATGTGGTTAAAAAGCATGTGTATTTTCTTTATCCGCTCTCTTGCTATCTGCCCTTTTTCTCCCTATTTTGCTAACTGGATTTTAATGCCCAGACTCACTTTGGGGCCCTTTATTGAAAATGGCAGATATTCTGGAGCCCAAGTTCCCAGAAAACTGTAGAGCAGAGCCCCCCTTTTCCTCTTTTCCCACTTCGTATACCCTTGGACACGGAATAGGAGCAGGTGATTTGTTTTATACATGAAATAAACTCACATAGATAAAATTTATGAAGACCCTGAGTTTTGGGTTTGCCTCTTACAGCAGCTAGTCTCACTAATAAGCAAGACTGCCTTGCACTGTTGAAATTATAAAGGTTTATGTTAGTTTCCTAAACAACAGAAAATTTGGTTTCAAAAGAGACAAGTGGGAAAGAGTTCCTTTTTCGATGAATATAAGGCAAATTTTAGAAATCACAGCAAACAAACGAAAACCCAACAATAATCTTCATTTTTTTCCCTTGGAAAACCAGCATTTAAATATTTAATAATTTTAAAGAAAAGCAGTATAGTATGGAGTAGTACAATTTGAGACTGAAAACCAATGGACAAAAATAATTTTCATTTCCATAGTGCTTTATAGTTTTTCTGTTCCTCAATTTATTTAATCTTCACAATAATTCTGTTCCTCAATTTTTATAATCTTCACAATAATTCTGGAGAGTCACATGACATAATAATATTTGTAAAAAAATATCAGTAAAGGTTTTTGAATGCTGTGTTCCCGGCTCTGGGTTAAGAGCTTTACATATATCTTATTTAATTATGACAACAATGTCCCAGAGGTTGGCACTCTAATTATTCCTATTTTAAAAATGAAGACTTTGAGACCTAGGAAATTTACAGAATAGTTAAAGGCTGTACTCTAGTAAGTGGTAAAGTCAGGAATCACACCTGAGGCTGTTAAGCTCACGGCTCTTCCTGCCGTGCCATGTGGCCTTTCGTTTCATGCATGGCACCGTCGCCACTTGTGGATGAAGCTTCCAGGGCTCAGTGATGAAATGAGTAGCTCAGGTTCAAACTGCCAGGATTTGTCAAAGTCAGATTTTCTGACTCTGACTTCAGTACTCTTTCAACTTGAAATACCATAAATTAAAGCAAACACTAACTTGGTTATGGGGCAGACAGTCAATATTTTTAGAGTGTTTATAGAAAGGAAGTAATTTTGGCCTGGCAAAAGAGCAAACTGAAGGTAGTTTTACATTCCTATTTCAAAAGGAATCATTCAAATTGGGAAAATTCCCATGGTGCTGGATCACTCTGTGGGATATTCCGGGAGAGCAAGACCCTTCTGCTCCAGTTCCAGCCCTTTTAAAAGCAAATTTTATAGATTATCTCACTGGGCTTGTTGCCTTGAGTCGGATGCACAAAATTGCTTGGTGTTTGGCAAGATTTGACTGGCAAAAAAGCATCTGTGTGGTTAGCTTTTGTGTCTGACCTTTGCTGGGAGGTTAAGGCCAGTTTTTACGTCTGCACCCCCATAGCTCATTCACCTCCATTGTTCCTGGTGCAACAGGAAATGCAGCCAGGAGGAGAGGAAGCAAGGTGAGTTGGACTGTACAATTAGAAGAGTTCCAGGTTCAAGTGCCATCTATATCATGCTCTGGTAAGTGACTTTGGACTCCATGCTTACTTTCCTCATCTGTAAAATGGATGTCTTAAGTTTGGGCTGCTGTAACATAGTACCAGAGACTGGGTAGCTTAGAAGCAACCGAAATTTATTTCTCACAGTTCTGGAGGGTAGAAGCCTTAAGATCAGGATGCTAACATGGTCGGTCAGGTACCGGTGAGGACCGTCTTTCGGGTTGCAGATTGCCATCTTTCTGTTGTACCCTCACCTGATTGAAAGACGGGGAGAGAGTCCTCAGGAGTCTCTTTTATAAGGGCACAAATCCCTGTCATGAGGACTCCACCCTCCTGACCTATTTACTTCCCCAAGACTCCGCCTCCTAATACCACCACGTTAGGGATTAGGATTTCAACATACGAATTTTTGGGAGATGTAAAAAGTCAGTCCAATACGATGGGGCAAAAGGGTTTTGCTTTTATGTGGATTGACAAGATAATGCATGTCAAGTGCCTAGCCTTAGAAATGATTCAAACTTAAGTGCTGGATAGAATTTAGCTATCGTTATTAAAGAAAATGTCTGAAGAATGGAGTGTCTAAGCAAAGAAAAGAAACACAGTCTTGTTTGTTGTGAATTATTTAGTCATATTTTCATCAGTGCCTGCTAACACTCAATTTGGCCTAGCAACAGTGGATTGAAGAAACTAGTCAGCAATAAGGTTTTGAAGAAATAGGTCCAAAGACTTAGTCCAAGTCTAAGATGCAGACTTTGGCTCCCGAGTGCCTGGGAAGCAGCAGAATCCTTGGATGGGACAGCTCATTAAAAGTGTAGTTACAATCAGCCCTCCCTCATTGTTGGAAAAAGCCACAGGTGGTTCTTGGGGAATGTTTCACACCAAGTTGGTTTCTCTTTCTTTCTTTCTTTCTTTCTTTTGTTTTTCTCCTCACTCTCAGGTTTTTCTGCTCAGAATTAAAAACAAACAAACAAGAAAACATACAAACAACAAAAAAAAACATGCTGCAGTTATTTTGATTTCACCACATTGTTTTTGAGTGGGGTTGTCAGGCTAGTTCATTCAATATTGTTACTGGTGAGAAGCCAGCTGCTTCTCTAGGGAAGCGGTGCCTTCTCAAGGCTCTGTGTGCACCTCCCTCTCCCCCCAATTATGTGGTCCTTTATCCCATGACTGCCCTGGAGGAATGTGGCTGTAGGTTCTGAGAGTCTCTAGGAATCCGGGTGCTCAGGGGGCCTGACAGGCTGAAGGCAGGAACTAATTGGTCAGACAAGGCTGAGAAAGCTGGTGAGAGAAGGTGGGTGGAGGCACGTGAGTGATGAGGCCAAAGGGTTTTGTCTGAGAGGTGGGTGAAATGCTAAGCTACTGATGGGCCTAGGAGAGCATTTCTTCTCGGAAAGAACTGGCAAGAGTAACATGGTGAAAAGTCAGCACTGGAGCTTTACTAGGCAGGAATGCGGCTCAATCCCAACAGGTCTTCTCGTTTCCCTTTTCCCCTTCCCACATCTATTTCTGGAAATGCAAATCCTTGTGCCTTCTTTCAATTTCCCCTTGGCTGATGAATTTTAATAGAAGTTTAGAGTCTCTGAGCCCTCTTCTCTGGCTTCTTTCTGAGCTCATCATTGTGGTCTGACCCAGTCTGTTATTCTTGCTTTTCAAGTGTGTAAATTATAAATAGCCTTCCTGAGAACAGAGCATTGGACTGGGAAGCGGGAGCTCTAGCATTGTCTCCAGTTGTGTGATCTTGTCATCCCTGTAGTGGAAGCTGTAGTGTATCACCCAGACCACCTCCCAACTGAGACCCCATTCCCCAAACTGTTGGGGGTATTGGATGCTGATGGCTTATAGCTGAATCCATTTATCAGAATTGCCCTTGGCCTAAGGTAGCGATACTCAATGGGGGCGATTTTACCCCACAGGGAACAATTGGCAATGTCTGTGGACATTTACATAGATAGATAAATAGATAGATTTTAAAATAATTGTTTATAATTGTTTTATTTTTCAGTTAGAATTGACATACAATATTGTGTTAGTTTCAGGTATACAACATAGTGATTAGACATTTATATAACTTATGAAGTGATCACCCTGATAAACCTAGTACCCATGTGATACCATACATAGTTTTTACAATAGTATTGACTATTCCTTATGCTATACCCTACACCCCCATGACTATTTTGTAGTTACCAATTTTTACTTCTTAATCCCTTCCCCTTTTTCGACCCCCCCAACCCCAATCCCAGATGGCAACCATCAAAATGTTCTCTGTGTCTTTGATTTTGTTTCTGTTTTGTTTACTTTGTTCTTTAGATTCCACATATAAATGAAATCATATGTCATTTGTCTTTCTCTGTTTGTCTTAATCCACTCAGCACAATACCCTCTAGGTCCCTTCATGTTGTTGCAAATGGCAAGATTTCATTCTTTTATATGGCTGAGTAATATTCCATTATATATATGTACCACCTCTTCTTTATCAATTCATCCATTAATGGAAAACAAGGCTGCCTCCATATCTTAGCTATTGTAAATAATGCTACAATGAACATATGGATGCACATGTCCCTTTGAAGTAGTGTTTTTGTTTTCTTTGGATAAATACCCAGAAGTGGGATTACTGGGTCCTTCTTGTCTTTTGTTATAGCCTTTTTTTAAAAGTCTATTTTGTCTGGTATAGGTATTGCTACCCAAGTTGTTTTCTTTTTTCATTTTATTTTCATAAAATATTTTTTTCCATCCCTTTACTTTCAGTCTGTGTGTGTCTTTCAATCTGAAGTGAGTCTCTTGTAGGCAGCATATGTAAGGATCTTGTTTTCTTATCCTTATTCAGCCTCCCTATCTTTTCATTGGAGCATTTAATTCATTAACATTGAAAGTAAATGTTGAGAGATATGTAGTTATTTCACTTTTATTATTCATATTTTAATCTTATTTTTTTCATCTTAAACATCATTTGTAATACTGGTTTGGTGTTAATGAACTCCTTTAGCTTTTTCTTGTCTGGCAAACTCTTTATCTGTCCTTCAATTCTAAATGATAGCTTTGCTGGGTAGAGTCATCTTTGTTACAACAAAGGTCCATGCTTTTTATCACTGCATATTTCATGCCAATCCTTTCTGACCTTTAAAGTTTCTGTTGGGAAATCAACTGACCGTCTTATGGAAGCTCCCTTATAGGTAACTAACTACTTTTTTCTTGTTGCTTTTAAGATTCTCTTTGTCTTTAACCTTTGGCATTTTAATTATGACATATCTTGGTGTGGAACTCTTTGAGTTCATCTTGTTCGGGACTCTCTGCACTTCCTGGACTTGTATGTCTATTTCATTTACCAGGTTAGGAAGGTTTTCTATTATGTCTTCAAATAGGTTTTTCATTCCTTGCTCTCTCTCTTCTCCTTCTGGTACCTCTGTGATGCAAATGTTGGCATGCTTGATGTTGTGCCAGAGGCCCTTTAAACTATCTTCATTGTTTTGGGTTCTTTTTCTTTTTGCTGTTCTGATTGGGTATTTTCTGCGACCTTATCTACCAAATCACTGATCCAATCATCTGCTGCATATAATCTGTTGATTTCCTCTAATATAGTCTTCATTTCAGTTATTGTAGTCTTCATTTCTGACTTCGTCTTTTTTATGTTTTGTATCTCCACTTTTATGTTTCCTATCTATTTGTTAAAGTTCTCACTGAGTTCATCTACTCTTCCCGTAAGTTCATAGAACATCCTTATAACCAGTGTTTTGAACTTTGCCTCTGGTAGATTGGTTGTCTCCATTTTGTTTAGTTCTTTTTCTGGAGCTTTATTCGTTCTTTCATTTGGGACATGTTTCTTTGTCTCCCCCATTTTGGCTGCCTCCTTGTCTTTGTTTCTATGTATTAGGTAAGGCTGCTATGTCGTCCTGTCTTTGTAGAGTCGGCCTTATGTAATAGGTGTCCTATGGAGCTCAGTGGTGCAGTCTCCCTGGTCACCTGAGCAAGGAGCTCCAGGTGTGTTGCTTTTTTGAGTTGTGTGTGACCTCCTATTGTAGCTGAGGCTTGTAATCAAGCTGAGGCTTGATTGCTGTTTGCACATCAGTAGGAGGATTGACCCTGAGGTTGATTGGTTGTGAGGACAGGCTGTTACTATAGTAGAGGAGCTGTGGTGCAAGGGCTGACTCTAAAGAGCAGGATTCAGTTTAGCAGGGCTCTGCCCAGTCTGCCCTTTGGGTGTGTCATCCTCAGAGGCAACTAGGTGGTGCTCCAGCTTGATCTGAAGCTGGGCATCAAGCATGCCAGTCCCGGGATCTTCTGTGAGGGGTCAGCCCCAGGCCAAGTTCAGCCACAGCCTGTGCCCTGCCCAGGGCTATCTGGCATGATCCACAAAGCAATCTGCAGATGGCAGCCACTGTGCTGGGCTTGGAGGTGCCTGGGAGTGGCCAAGCAGAGAACCAAGGTGGGCTGCCACTAATTCTGGGCTTGAGGCTGCTCAGAAGAGTTACAGGGCTCATCAAGGCCAGATGCTACTTGTTTGAGTTTTGTGAACCTTTGAGAAATTTTAGGAAAGTCTGCATCATGAGCCAAGAGGAGCCATTTGTATGGAAAAGCCACTGGAAGAAGCTTGGGTGAGCCCACAAGTTGTGGGGTGGGGTCTCAGGAAACCTCCAGGGTGGGGCAAATAGTGTTAGCCAGATTGATGGAGACTCAGATACGGTGAATCCTGCATCTGCACGCCAGGAGCGGGGAAGGCTCAACAAAGGAATAATGGATTCTTCCAGCAGTTCTGTCTGGGAGAAAGCTGCCCCTCAAGTCCTTGCCCTGAAGCTGGACAATTCAGTTCTTCCCTGTATATCCCTGGCACTTTTTGAGCTGCAGCACCAGAGCTGGAGCTCAGAGCGAGTGAGTCAATTTGTGAGTAAGTCCCTGCATGGGTCCTTTAAGAGGAACACCTAGGACTCCAGCAGCCCTTTGTCTCACTCAAGCACAATCTCTGCTGGTTTCCAGAGCTGGAAACTATAGGGATTTCTCTTCCCGGCATGGGAACCCTGATCTGGGGAGTCTGGTGTAGGGCTGGGGCTCCTTGCTCCTCTGTGGGGACCTCTGCAGCTGAGATATCCCTTCCAATTTTTAATTGTGACATGTGGGTGTGGGATGAGCTCATTCCATATCTCTGCCCCCTTACCAGTCTCAAAGTAGCTTCTTCTATATGTTCGTAGGACTTCTGTCTAGCTAAACATCAGGTGATTCTCAATGATGGTTATTCTGTAGTTTAGTTGTAATTTTGATGTGGTCATGAGAGGAGGCAAGCCCAGCATTTACGTACTCTGCCATGTTGACCAGAAGCATCTGGAGACATTTTTAACTATCACAGCTGAGGGGTGGGGTGCTATGGATGCTGCTAAACATCCTACAGTGCACAGGAAAGTGTCCTACAATAAAGAATCAACTAACTCAGAATGTCAGTAGTGTTCAGGTTAAGAAATGCTGCCCTAAGGGAGCCACTTACCCAAGGTTAAACTCCCTACCCAGAGGCAGCCTGCATCCTATAACAGGTCTATGGTACAAAATTCTGGCCCTTGTTTCAATTTAGGGCCAATTCAGGAAGGCCTTCCCAGCTTTAGAGCTCTCTGTGGGATTGGCTGAGGTCTCTGCTATGACTGCATTACAATTTAACATCTCCATCTGTCCAGACCTGCTGATTCCCTTGTGGCTATAGACTTAATATTTATGTGCCTCCCCATATGAATATATGTTGAAACCTAAAGCCCAAGGTGATGATATTAGGAGGTTGGGCCTTTGGGAGTTGCTCAGGTCATGAGGGTGGAGCCCTTGTGAATGGGATTAGTGCCCTTATAAAAGAGACCCCACAGAGCTCCTTAGTCCCTCTCAGAGAATTCAGTGTTAGGGCTCCACTACTATTTCACTGTACTGAGATGCAAGGTGCCTCAGACTGCAGCTGTGGGAAAGGAAAAAATCTTTTCCCTCTATCCTTTTAGGTTTAGTGGCTGAGGTCCTGGAACTTAAATGGACACAAGACAGATCCATAAGAGAAAAGAAAAGAGTTTATTTACATGTGCAGTACACATATACATGGGAGAAACTCAGTGATGAGTAATTCAGTGGGGTAGTTATATTCCAGTGGGGGTTTATATACCATTTTAAAAAAGAGAAATAAAATTGTAGAGAAGTGATAAGACAAAGGAAGGGGGTTTAGGCTCTCATGGGAGTCAAATATGGGAAGGTAAGTATGTGGGGGAAACAAATGGAAAATAAGTGGTTTGTTTCGTATGTTTTGTTGTGTAGATTCCTCTCAGTGCTGTCTCTGGGAGGATAAGAGCCTAGGATCTCCTGTGATTAAGAGAGCAAGGAGGGGAGGACAGGGTGTTGTATGTGTGTGTGCACACATGCATGCCATTTCTCAACTGCTCTCAGCTCAGTATAATGCCCGTGCCAGAGTGACACATCTTGGGGTGGCATATTCTGATCCCCTTCACAGCCCAGGGGCAGGAGATGGATGGGAGCTCAGGACTTTGAGTTTGTCCTTTGTGATGAAGCCCTCTCCTTCTTCAAAACTTCATCCTGCTAATTTCTTAGGCTTTTTCATGATCCTACTGGATCCTCTAGGCTGTTGCTCATTAATATTTAGCTTCATCTTCTCTTCCTAAAAGCCCAAATCTTTTAGTGTTTGAATAAGTTCAAAATCTTAAGAGAGGGAAATTAGCTCATCTTTGTGTGCCAGGCTAAGGCAGGAAACACTAACACCCTGATGGATTAACTGTGCTGCATCAGGGATCACCTGGCTTGCACTTTCTCCCCCATCCCGACTGCTATTTCCCTGAGAACAGGCCAAAGGAAGGGCAGTATTAGCTTAGAAGAGGAAGTTGGGCACTTCTAATGATATGTGCAGTTCCCACAGACAGGCATTCCCATTTTTCAGAAATCAAATTCCTTTGTGTCATGAAGAAAACTATTTATTAAAGAGTCTGCCTTTGAAAGTTATAGCAGTTCTGTAAGAGGTCTGTAAAAGTTGTTCTTTAATTTAGTTGAAGATGGTCTTTGTCGATTTTGCATGTATTTATTGACTTCAGAGGAGATTTAGATATAAATTCCAGACCTCTGTTATGTATGAAGAAATCCTAAGAGGGAAAGCAGAGTCAGTCAGCCTTTTAGAATTTTAAGAATGTGGAATGTTGATTGGGAAAGGTATCAGTTTAAGAAATTCCACATTTTAGGGATAGTAAGAGTAGTCCCATGGGGTTGTTGTGGTGATTAATGAAGCAAACCATATAATACACCTGGCATTTAATAGATATTAATGCATAATGGTGGTTATTATTCCTTGTGGGATCAAAAGTCTTGAAATTTTGAGCACGTTTATCCTTGAATAGTTTGGTTTTTCTGTTTTCATTGTTTTATCTGGTCAATTTCTACTATGAAAAGTATAATATAATTTCTCTTATCATTGAGACGTAAATATCCAATATCCAAATCCAATAACCAAAGGAAGCTGAACATTCCTAAAGCTTTTAAGTTGCCCTTAGGTGCTTTGCCTTTACTGCTGGAAGCTTCCACCAGATGATTAGTGATGCCTCATCAAGTTATTTTAAGCATAGGGAGTATGTGCCAACTTGAATACAACTGGGGATAAACACACTTATATGTTTTATCAAAAAAATTAAGTGGGCATAAGTCAATCTCACTTTCTATTTTGAAATTGCAAAACGCATAATATCTGTGGCCATTCAAAGGAATGAAGTTGTAGGGGAGGAAAAATATATTTTCCTCTACCCTTATAGGTTTAATAACTGAAGCCTGCGAATTAAATTGACAAAAGACAGATTAACAGGAGAAAAGTTACACAAAGATTTTTTAAAAAATTTACATGCACAGGGTCTCCACAGAAAAGAAGTGAAACCCAAAGAGGTAGTTCAACTTGAGGGTTTATTTTAACAAAGAGCAACACATTGTGGAAAAGTGACTAAGCAAAGGAAAAGGGTTTGGGCTTCTAGGGGCAAGGTAAATATATGGGGAAAACTAGTGGTGGATAAGGGTTTTTTAATAACGTTTGCTTATACAGACTCTTCTCAGTGCTATCTCCATCCTTTCTATGGGAGAGGAGGACATCTTCACAAGGAAATTTACGTCACCTTTACAAGGGGAAATTTATGCCCTGCTTTTAGGCAGATAGGGGGAGGGCAGAAAGCCTTCTTTGCCTGCTATTTCTAAATTGCCTTCGGCTCATAATTATCCTTATTTCAAAGTGGCACGTTTTGGGGTGGCAAATTATGATTCCTTTCAAGGTGTAACTGCTATGTATGGACATGGAAAGATGTCCATGAAGTATTGTTAAGTTAAAAAACAAATTACCTAACAGTTTTATAGTATGTTCCCATTTTTATGAAATTGTAATAAGTATAATAAAATACATTGTTCATATACTGTAGAAAAATACTCAAACTTCATGGTAGTTTTCTCTGAGGGCATTATGAGACACTTCCACTTTGTATTAAAATATTGAGTATGATTTAATTTTTGCAATGAGAAGATGTTTTTGAAGTGATAAAAATGACAAATATTAAAAAGTAAGTGAAAAACATACAAAACAATCTATTTGAAGCAAATCTTGTAAAGTGTATAAGATGATTCAACATAAATAGGGTGTTTTTGTTACTGACTTAAGTTATCTCTTCTACCACTAGGCTTAGTGTTTCCAATATTTTGGTTGCCTCAGGCAATTTTTATTGCTTATTACCAGCTTTTCTGTTTCAGTTTATCCTTAGCTTCTAGAACACAATTGTTGAATACCACATTATTGCTCTTTTGGCTACTCATTCTCCTCATGGGTGCTCTCAAGTTAGCACTTAATTTCCTCTTAAACCATCTACCTCTCATCTCTGGGCTCTCCTCTCCTTCAGGACAGTTTTGAGAGGACTTTAAAGGGTTGTAAGGAACTCCTTTCTTGTGAAGCTATGGTTAATTCCTTGATTCTAGATTGCTGCTCTCCTTTACAAATGGTGCTTCTCAGAGCTCAAGACAGTATTGTAATTCTCAAACTTTAGTGTTCATGGATATTAATCGGGACGTTGTTAAAACGCAGAATTCAGAGCCTAGCTCCAGTGATTCTACTTCTGAAGGTATGGGATGGAGCCCAGGAATCTGCATTTTAATCATCTTGGATGATTTTGTTCTGTCCCAGAGGTTCTGTGGAGATGTTTCAGGCACTGCACTCGGAGAGGGCTCCAGGGTCCATTTGTTGTCAATCAAAGTATCTCTGCTTTTATCTGTTTTATAATTAGGCATCTGGCAAAATTTTATTTGAGGAAATCTGTCTACCCACATCTACAGATTCCAATCTACCAACCATCCCCTTTGTATCATCATTTGAAAGTCCTTCCCCAACCCATGATTCCAAAAATAAAAAAGCAACAAGCAATAAGCTTGCCACAAAAATTCACTTATATTCTTTTCTAGCTTTGTTATGGCTTCCTTTTTTTATACTTAAAAGTATGTCTAGGATTTTTTTGTTTTGTTTTTGTATTAAGTGTAAGGTAAGGATCCACCTTAATTCTTATCCTAAATAATTTACTAATAATGTTAGCAATATTTATTGGAAAGTCTGTCTATTTTCCCACAGATTTGAAATGCAGCCTTTATTATATACCACACACTTTTCTGGGTCTATTTCTGGGTGACTTACTCCCTTGATGGAGCTTCTATTCTTCTCCTGCTATC
The DNA here is from genome assembly GCF_004115265.2 of Rhinolophus ferrumequinum. Lineage (NCBI taxonomy): Eukaryota > Metazoa > Chordata > Mammalia > Chiroptera > Rhinolophidae > Rhinolophus > Rhinolophus ferrumequinum. Next base: position 39,562,375 of record NC_046289.1, on the reverse strand, counting down.
ATTCTTTCTTAATTATGATACCTTTATAGCACAGTTCATTATTTGGTAGAGCAGATTGTCTTCTATTATTCTTATCTTTGAATATTTTTTTTGTATGTTGACTTCTATATTGAAAAGAATAATTTTTGCTTGGTTCTAGAGAACCCTGTGACATCTTAATTGGGTTTGATTCAATTTACAAATTAATCTGGTAGAGGTAGGAAGGAAGAAAAATTAGCATTGAGTATTGAGTACTCCCTTCCAGGAGTATAGTGTGGTTTTCAGTATAATCAACTTTCTCTTATGTCCCTCAGTTAAGCTTTGTTATTGTCTTCTTATAGGATCTGTGCATTTCTTGTCAAGGATTCATTATAGAAGTAGCACAAGTGCATGGTAAAGCATGTGGGCTCTGAAGTCAGATGCCTGGGTTTGAAGCCTGGCTCCTCTTACCACCCATGAGGCTTTGGAAAAGTTGCTTAACCTTGCTTGCCTCAGTTTTCTCTTCTGCAAAAGGGGAATGATATAGTAATAATAATACTTACCTCATAAAGGTGCTTAAGAAATAAATGAATATATAACATTAGAAGCACTTAGCACATTAAGTACACTATAAATTTCAAGTTAAGTGCTCTTTTCGTAGCTGCAGCTTTTGTCCAGAAGTTACTTATGTAGTGACTATAAGTATATAGAACGTAAGTGAAGACCTTGAAATGAGAAACACACCAGCATGTAAAATAGATAGGTCAAAGAATATTTGAGACTACCACTTAAAGCACTGAGGATTTATTGGTACGTGCAAGAGAGAACAGCCTCTGCGAATGCTGTCTCCTTGAGCAAAGGCAAGGACAGGGTTTATAAAAAGCCAAACCCTGATCATTTCACAAGAAAAAGGCAGCAGCTGATTCAGGCAAGTCTAGTTCAGGACTGGTTAGTCTACAAAGAAACAGGCTGGTGAGTGCGTATTAAGTGGTGGTTTCTCTGGGAATTATGTGTTCCCACTAAAGCGCATCCTCTTTACTCAGGCTCTCTCCCAGAACTAATTGTCTTTTATTTTAGACATTCTTTAGTCACTCTCTTCTCTGTACTCCACTGTATAAATAATTATCATCACATATTTCACTGTAATTTTATTTTGCTGTTTTAACCCTGTAGACTCCGAACGACCCACCACTAAACACCGTGTTTTGTTCACCTTTGTCGCGGAGGTGCCTTGACCAGATTCTAGCACATACCAGGAACCCAACAAATGTTCCAGTGAATGAAGTAATTTCCCAGCCTGTACAAAAGTTGGGGACTGGGGTCTTTTAAACAGGCACAGTAACTGACTGCTGGAAATTATGTGATTTTAGTTCATCTAACCTCTGTGGATCCATGTTTCCTCATCTTAAATGGAAGAGTTTGGGCCGCATCAATGGTGCTCATCCCTGCTTGCACATTAGAATCACCAGCAGCACTTAACACTCTCTAATGCCCAGGCCCCACCCCACACTAGTTAGATCAGAATCTCTGGTGTTTTGGCACTAGTACTTTTATCCCCCAGCCTCTGTAATTTGATTATACAGCCAAGTTAAGATTCTCTGGGCCAAGTGTTCTCTCACATCTGTGACTATGAGGAACATCTGATAATCTTAAAATGAGGGAGAAACAAATTAAAAACCTCTGGTCACCTGGGATCATCTTGTGTAGTAGCAAATATTCATATTTACTTTGCTAGTCCTTGAAAGGATATCATATCCTATGTAGTCTAGAATGTCATTACTGTCCCTAATATAATTCAGCAAGTAGAGTGTTGGTTAGTGTATTTTAATAAGTTTTACCCAAAAAGCATAAAAATTTTTTAAAAGATATGATGCTTAATAGAATAAACTGTCTGGCAAAGCCAACTATGTGACATACTTCATGTTTTATGAATGCCTGGTCATTGAGGCTTACTATGGTTGCTTTCACATTTTAAGTAGCCTGTTATGTTGTGAGGCTTTGTGATTTCTTGTTAAGGGATGAAGATTAAACAAACAAACAAACAAAAAACCACCAAAACCATACATCACCAAGCTGGCAAAATAGATCATTCTAGGTCATTCCTGACTTTTCTCTCCCTCACAAGAAAAATTATCTACTCTAGAATAAGACACCTCCGAGAGAACCCTAGCATACAGAGGTGAGGCGGAAGCACCCCCTGGACCACAGAGACCCAGCCAGACTGCATTAGAAGGGTAACAGAAGTGGCTACACGTTGACTGCATTACCTCTCCTCCAGGCCAGCACAGCTCCACATGGAGAGGTCTCCCTTGAGCTTCTGGCTCTTCCAGAAGAAAAGGAGAACCCAGGGGGGACAACCAGCCACCCCCAAAGCATTGAGGTTGCTTTGTGGGAGCCCCTACTCTGATCTGGCATCACACAGATTCCAGGAAAATCTGCAGGGCTCAACCACTGGGAATCTGATTGTGATGGAGAAGGGAGGAGGGGCTTGCAATAACCAGCATATGATCTTGGCAGACCAAATTTATACCTGCAGCACCCAAGTGGTAAGCCAAACAAGCAACTTGACTCATCTGCAGAACCAAGCTAGGCTTTATTCTGACTAGGGAACTTGGCGGGGTGCAGATCTGCCTGGTTCTGATCCTCAAAAGAGTAGTTTTGCTGGTCCAAGGGCCCGGTTTGTCCACAACCAGGCAAGGAATGGAGTCACAGCTCCAAACACTGTGGAGAGTACCTTCTGGCTCCAACTCACCAGAAGGACTGGTGACAACTCCTGGAAGCTGTGTAGCCCAGTTGTGCTTGAGTCCAGGGAGGGGCAGGAAGAGTTGATAATTTGCAAAGCAAAGCCACTGGCCTTTTCAAACTCTTTCAGAAAATGATAGAGAAGGTGGTACTCCCAGCCTTGCTTTGCAAGTCCAGCATTCTCCTGATACCAAAACCAGAAAAGGACACTACTAGAAAAGAAAACAACAGACCAATAACCCTGATGAATATAGGTACAAAAATTCTCAATAAAATACTGGGAAAGTGAGTTCAGCAGCACATTAAAAGGATCATTCACCATGATCAAGTGGCATTTATCTCAGGGATACAAGGACGGTTGAACATAAATCAGTCAACATGATACATCATATTAATGGAATGAAAGAAAAGAATCATATGATCATCTCAATAAATGCAGAAAAAGCATTTGACAAAATTCAATATCCAGTCATATAAAAACTTTTAATAAATTAGGCATAGAGGAAACATATCTCAACATAATAAACGACATATAACAAGCCCATAGTTAGCATCATATTCAATGGTGGAAGTTTGAAAGCATTTCTTTTAAGATCAGGAATAAGACAAGTGTGCCCACTCTAACCACTTTTATTCAACATCATACTGGAAATCCTAGTTAGAGCAACCAGGCAAGAAAAAAAGATAAAAATAAAAGGTATCAAAATTGCAAAGGACAAAGGAAAATTGTCTCTATTTGCAAATGACATGATTTTATATAGAGAAAATTCTAAAGACTCAACAAAAAAACAGATTTTATTAATGAATTCAGTTAAGTTGCAAGATACAGTATTAACATATTATAAAAATTAGTAGCGTCTCTATACACTAATGACAAACTTTCTGAAAAAGAAAGAAATCAATCCCTATTACAATAATATAAAAAAAATACTTGGGAATAAATTTACTAAGGAGATGAAAGATCTCCACTCTGAAAACTACAAGACAGTGGTGAAAGAAATTGAAGAAGACACAAATGGAAAGGTGTCTCATGTTCATGGGTTGGAAGAATTAATATTATTACAATGTCAATACTAACAGAAGCCATCTAGAGATTCAATGCAATTCCTATCAAGATTCTAGTGTTATTTTTTACAGAAGCAGAAAAAACACCCCTAAAATTTACATGGAACCACAAAATAGCCAAAGAAGTCCTGAGAAAGAACAAAACAGGAAGCATCACACTTTCTGATTTCAAGCTATATTACAGAGCTATACTCATCAAAACACTTTGGAATTGACGTTAAAAACAAAGAAATACACCAATGGAACAGAATTGAGAGCCCAGAAATAAACCCTAGCATATACATTCAACTAATATTTGACAAGGGATCCAAGAGTATTCAATGGAGAAAAGACATTCTCGTGAATAAATGGTGCTGGGACAATTGGATATTCACATGTAAAAGAACAAAACTGGACCCATACCTTACACTACTCACAAAATTAACTTGAAATGAATTAAAGACTTAAATGTAAGACCTGAAATCATTAAATTCCTAGAAGAAAACAGGAATAAAGTCTTTGACATGGGTCTCGTAATGATTTTTTTTGTTTTTTTTTTTTGAATATGATACCTAAAACACAAGCAACAAAAACAGAAAATCAGCAAGTGGGATTACACCAAACTAAAACGCTTCTGCACAGCAAAAGAAACCATCAACATAGTTAAAACACAGCCTACAGAATGGGAAAAAAATATTTGCAAACCATATATCTGATAAGGGGTTAATATCCAAAATATATAAAGAACTTATACAAGTCAATAGCAAAAAACAAAACAAAACAAACAAACAAACAAAAAAAGCAAACAACAAAAAAAATCCCAACCCAATTAACAAATTGGCAAAGGACCTGAATAGACCTTTCTCCAAAGAAATATACTAAAGGCCAATAGTTGCATGAAAAGATGCTCAACATCATTAGTCATTAGGGAAATGCAAATTAAAACCACAATGAGATATTGCCTCACATCTGTTAGAATGGACATCATCAAAAAGACAAGAGATAACAAATACTGGCATGGATGTGGAGAAAATGGAACCCTTGTGCACTGTTGGTGGGATTGTAAATTGGTACAGCTATTATGAAAAACATATGGAGGATCCTTAAAAAATTAAAAATAGAATTATCATATGATTCAGCAATTACACATCAGGGCATATATCCAAAGAAAACGAAAACACTAACTTTAAAAAATGCCTGCACCCCCATGTTCATAGCAGCCTTATTTACAATAGCCAAGACACGGAAACAACCTACGTGTCCATTGACAGATGAACAGATAAAGAAGTTGTGAGATACACACACACACACACACACACACACACACACACACACACACACACACACTGGAATATTATTCAGCCATAAAAAGCGAGAAAATCCTGCTATTTGCAACAACATGGATGGACCTTGAAGGCATTATGCTAAGTGAAATAAATTAGGCAGAGAAAGACAAATATTGTATGACCTCACTTAAATGTGAAATCTGAAAACAAAAGAAAACAAGCTCATAGAAAAAGAGATCAGGATTGTGGTTAACAGAGGAGGAGGTTGGGAGAGGGGTAATGTAGGAAGGTGGTCAAAGGTACAAATTTCCAGTTATGAGATAAATAAGTACTAAGGATGTAACGTACAACATAATGACCATAGCTAACACTGATGTATGATACATAGGAAAGTTGTTAAGAGAGGAAATCCTAAGAACTCGTCTCAAGGAGAAAAGTCTTTTCTTTTTTTCTTTTCTTCTTTCTTTTCTTTTTATTGTATCAATATTGATGGATGGTAGCTGGACCTACTGTGATAATCATTTAAATATATGTAAACTGAACCATAAAAAACCCCAAAACTTCCTTGTTTCTATGACCTCCTCTGTCTGTGGCTCCATTTCTTTCCTCTTTACAGAAAAAATCTCAACTGAGATTTCTGCCCTTCCTATTTCCACTCACTGTTTCACTTACTTTAATCTGGCTTCTTTCCTATCATAAGATGGTAACTGCACTTGCAAGGTCATTACCAATGACCTCCCAACCAGCAGATACTTTTAGTCAGCTTACCTGACCTTTTAACAATGGTTAAGTTCCTTTAACACTCCTCTCTTCTGGTTTTCCTCCCACCACTGGCTCCTCCCCTAAGTCTATTTGTTGGCTTCTCCTTCTCTACCTGATGACTAAATGTTGGAGTGCTTTGGGGCACCTCCCTCGATGTTGGTTCTCTGAATTTTTATTAGAAATTTTGTTAGAAAAAAGCTGAGTATCGTGACTTGCCCTACCACACAGCAGTTCAAAGGCTTAGCAATGGCATGGTTTTATTTCAGTTTTATAAATTACAATTGAAATTTTTCTGAATAAGAAGTGTCTTCAACGACTATTATTGAGCACTGAATGGCTTTGGAAATTTTGTTGCTGACACAATAATGTTTGTTAATTAATTCAACCTAAAATTACCATATAAAACAATGATTACATGTGAAACTTATATGTGGAAAAGCCATTCTGATGACAACTGATGCTGTTTGAATCACAAGTAATGTCAAAAGCTAAAACAAGAAGCAAAGTCTCCATTCTCACACAAATTTGTGGCAGATTTCTGAACTCAAACTGCCATTCCAGCAGCATTTTTTTCAGACCTCAATGTAAGTATGAAGGAAATTTCCATATTCTGAAATCCACTTAACCGTGAATTTGAAGGGCTTCCACCTAACCTTCTATTGGAAATGATTAATCTGCAATGCAATGACATGCCAAAAGGCAAATATCAAAAGAACAGAATTCCATAAATGCCTTTTGAGTGATGAATATGCTCAATGAAAATCATATGCTGGTGAATTGATGTCAGTATTTGTCAGTATCTATCTCTGTGAAAGGCATTTTCAAAGATGAACTACATAACATATTTTTACAGGTCAGTATGAACATAAACATTTCAACTGATTTTGATAAGGAACACAAATTTTGAACCCCAATTAAGCAAAATGTTCCCCGAAGTAATTCTGTTCTTGTTAGACCTGTATTATAAAAATTATTTTTTTATATTTTGAATTTTATCAATAGAAAATTTGAGGAACTCTTCCCTCTCTTGTTATATAAGTACTTGCATAATGTCCTTAATTTTGCTTCTTGGTCCTTTACAGTAAATGTTTGCCTGACACATCATCACAACTTCCATGCACAGATTTCAGGCCATGAGTGATCTAGCTTCTGCCTGCTTCTTCTACCACCCTTGCCTCTCTTCCTCACACACATCAGAGTCTTCCCTTCCTCAGGACTTTTATACTTGCTGCATCCTTTGCCTGCAATGCCTTTAAAGCTTCATTTATTTGGGATTGAGGCCTTAACCTGTGGGGTCTGCACTCACTCCAGGCAGTTAGTGTCAGAATTGCTTAGTGTGGAAAATCCACACATCTGGTCTCAGAAATGTGAGTGTGGTAGTAGCGTGAGACTAAATGAAACTACAGTGAGTTTTTCCTAAACAAGCCTTTGCACAGTCTAGCAAGTAAGTCTTAAAAGATGATAATTTTCCCTCTCCTTTGCTTTTGAGATGGTTAGATATTTATAAGTGTAGTTATGCCCATTGTTTAGCCTGGGGTTGCAAACTCCCCACCGAACATTTGTTCTCCAAAGTACAGCAAGTTAGAGTTGTTTCCCTAATCAATAAGGACCCTTGCTAGTGTTCCTCTGAGCCCCTCTCCATATGAATAATAGCCATAGTCTTCCTTTCAGTCCTGGTTGTCCTTCTGCCTGCTGATGCTGCAGCTTCTCAGACTTGCGTGTCAAGGTGAAAAGGCTAGACCTTTGTTACTTACAGGTGTGGTGGGAGGACTAGCAGCATTGGCTCTGGGAGCTTGCTAGAAATATAGAATCTTGGATGTTACTCTAGACCTACTCAATCACAACCTATTTACAAGATCCCCAGGTCAATCTTATGTCACATCCAGGCCTGGATTCTGATTGTGGTTGCTGCCACCATCATCTCTGAGGATCCTCCAGAGATCTTTGTCATGCACCGCAGCTGACTCCTGATGCTGACTGCTACATCACTGTCAGATGAGAATCGGGGACAATGCCATATCTCTTCCTAGTCCAAGGTATTCCACAGGTGCAATGTAGCTCAGTAGAGTCTGAATGGTAACTTTTAGCAAAACCTAACCATTGATTGGGGCATATTATAATATCATAGAACTCTACTGCCTCTCTCTTGGCTTGTCTCTATCATGGCCTGCAATGGTTGATGCCTGTTGCTGGAACAGTCCTGGCAGCTCCCTGCCCCAGAATCCTGATCAAACCAAATCCTGGATTCAGAGACAGAAGAAAGTTTTCCCTTACTTCATTCTTGGGACTGCTTGTCAAACCCTCATTTCCTGACCCAGTATTGACCCTTCTCCAGGATGATTGACAGTAGGAACATCCATTCCCTTTGGTGGAAACCCCACCCCCACCCACAGGGGTGTGGTCTGACATAGAATAGTTTGACATAAGCACATTCCCCAAAGTCCAGGTTATTTGGTCTTAAATAACACCACATGTGGGATATCCACAGTCCTGGAAACGTTCTTTTCAGTTTCTTCTCATAAAGGTTCTAAAACCTGGGAGTCTAGCCTCATCCTGAGTTAGCTGGTTATAAAAGGATTCACTTGACATGTAGTTTAAAGCTTATGGAGAACAGTTAATATACTTACGTAAAGATCTAAGGGGGAAAAGTTGTGATTGAGAACTGGCTGAGATGAATAATAGTAGTAGTGAAATTTTCCCTGATCTTTGTAAATAAAAAGTTTTAGAAAGTATTAGAGAAACTATCTGCCACTTTTCAATTACACATATCCTGACTCTAAAGAGATTGGCTATTGTTGATCTATCTGAACAGAGCTTCTAGAATGACTTTGGATTGCTGAATGCTGTGTTGAAAACTCTACTGAATGGCAGGTTTTAGCTTTGCTTTTCCAATTTAGAGTTTTTGTATGAACTTTAAAAATAACCAGTTATACTGGCTGGAAAGCAGTTTTCGTGCAAAAGATTCTTTTAGGGGTTGGAAAGTAGAAAGAACAATGAATAAGAAACACTTGCTGTTTATTGAATTGAATAAAAACACCTTCTATTTGGATAAGCCGCAAAGTGTTTTCTCATATATTATCTCATTTTATCCTCATACCAGCCCTGGAATTATACAGAGCAGTGTTATCACTCCGCTTTTAAGGATTTGGAAAACTGGAGCCCAGAGAAGTTCCTGGAAAGTAGTGAAATCAGGTTCTCATCTCTGACTCTTGACTCTAAATTCAATCCTCTATGGTTAAGAACAAGTCTGAGTTCACGTTAAGGGTATAGGTGTCAAGCAGGTAATGTGCTTGAGCTGCCCAGGTGTTCCATGGAACCATCAGTGTATTACAGTAAGTCATTTCTGACTCCGTCTTCATCAGACACTGAGGAAAGTATCTAGAGCAGAGCTCCTTCCCAAACTTCTTTTCTTTTTTCCACTTGCTTTTTTCCACCTTTCGCCCCTCTCTCTTTCATTTATTCTTCAAGTAATAGCTTTTTTTCCACTTCACTCCCTCTGGCTTAACTTGATTTTTAAAGGACTTTACTACTAACATCCGAGAATGACTCAGTGTGAAGGAAACCGCAGCAGATGCAGAGAAGGAAGCGGAGGAGGGGGTGTGGAAGGAAGGGGGAGCTGAGGGCGACGGCAGGTGTGGAGAGCAGCTTAGTGCAGATACACGAATTTCTACGTCCAGACTGGTATTCCGAGATGTTCCCTGCTGCTCTGGAATCTCTGTAAACACAGAGATTTGTCTGGAATGACTTTACAGCTCAGCAGGAAGCTTGCTAAGCGCCAGGACTCTCAAACTGCGAGCGGAGCGCTGCTCAGAAATCAAGGGAGGAGGTACCCTCAGCCTGGCATGCGCCCCCTTCCCTGGGCCTGCCAGTGCCCGTTGAAGCTGGGAGACGGCCACCAAGGCTTGTGCCGTCTCCCGATTTCCTGTGGCGCCTGCCGCACCAGCAGGGCGGTAGGGCCGAAACGAACCTTGCAAAGACATCAACTACATCTTTGTGCTGTTATGGTGAGCCACACCTAAAATGTCCCAGAAAGCCATTAAAAAAATGGCTCTGTTCTTACTTTTCTTTTTTCAGGGTAGGAACATTCAAGATTTTACTTAGCAATACGTTTTCTTCTCAAAAAAATTTTTTTTTATGAGAAGAGTTCAAATCTTTCCTGCTGCAATTTAATTTTCTTTCCTTTTTCTTTAATTGTCCATGTTCTCCAAGAGCCACAGGGAGCGTGCCTATCTCACCATTGTGATGGAGACCCAGGGCTTTTGAAGAAGAGGAGCTTTTGAGAGGGCAAGAAAAGGAAAATGTCAGTGACTTGTCTCTCTGGGAAATGACATGCAGAGAATTCCACTTTAGTCTGTATTCCTTGTGGAAAAGTACACTGGCCAGGGATTATGAACCCAGGGTTAAGCCACAAGGAAGCACTGTTGTGCCGAGGGAAGCTCAGGGAAGGCCATGCTGAGCTTTCTGCTGTTCAACAAAGCCAGGCGCACACTGGCCTGTACTTTTCCCGCCAGATGGCCACTCTGTAGGTGAGCTCTTAGATGCACCTTGCTCATCTATCTTGTTTTGGTAATGGTTCTGAGTAGTGGCTTTACAGGATTCAAATCCTGGTAACACTGATTACTAATTAGGGTTTCTTTTTAGAGAAACAGAACCAGTAGTTATCTATGTCTCTATCTCTATATCTATGCCTAACTAGAATACCAGTCTGTATATCTGTCTATCGACTGATCAATTTATTTTTAGAAATTGACTGATGCAGTTGTGGGGCTAGCAAGTTTGAAATCCATAGGGCCAGCTGGCCAGCTGGAGGCTCAGGTGAGTGGATGCTGTGCTCTTGAGTCAGAAGGCTGAAAACTCAGACAGAATTTCTCTTTTAGTCTAGAGGCAGAATTCTTTCTTCTTTGGGAAACTTCAGTCTTTGCTCTGAAGGCCTTCAATTCATTGGATGAGGACTGCCCATATTATGGAGAGTAATCTGCTTTACTTCAAGTCAACTGATTATAAATGGTAATCACATTTAATAAAACCTTTACAGCTACATCTAGACTAGTGTTAGACCAAACAACTGGTCACATGGTCTAGCCAAATTGACACTTAAAATCAACCATCACTCTAGCTTTTAACTTATTAGCAAGTTTACTTAACCTCTTTAAACTAAGTTTTTGTTTCTTTTGTAAAATGTAGATAAGATAAAGCTTAAATAAAACAATAAGATAAAGAAAATAATAATAAGATAAAGTGCCTAGACGTAGTGGTCAATACATGTTGGCTTTATTAGTAAGATTTATTGCAAGTTCACAAGTAAATTTACATCATCAGTCTCATGGGTGCTCTATGTATTGGAAATCAGATAGAGCACTTAGTTCCACCTCTTATGTTTATTGATTTCCCATCAGACCCAATATTTAAGTTGATATATAGACATGAACTGCCTAATGTGAAAAATATGTATGAATTATCACGAACAATAGTATGATAACAATAAAGATAAAGTAACAAAAGGTTAAAAATTATCTATGACCCTATCATTCTGACAAAGCAACTGGGTTCTACTTTCCCTTATAACTGCCAGTCCATCATTACCTATTCATGCATAAACATACCAGTGTTCTTTACAGACTTAGGGTGGATCAATTTTTGCATTTTGCTATTTTTTCAATGAATACAATAGATATTAAGATATTAAACGAGTCAAATAAATTGTATGCTGGTTAAAAAATACAGTTATCCTCTCTCATCCTACCAAGGAGCCTGAACTGCTGGGTGAGCATGTTTTCTCTTGGTGTGCCAACTTGGCAGGTAAACTGTCTAGATGTTTTAGATCCCATTGTTTCCTACAAAAAAGGCCATTGAAGAACAAAAGCTCATTAACGGATTGTAAGTGTGATGTATTAACCTCGAGAAAAAGTTAATCCAGCTCTGCATTATTGTAGTTTTTATTTTTGTCATTCTTTCCTGTATTTAAAATGTATAGCGTTCCTTCACTGTGAGGTGTACCACACACTGGGGATATATCCAAGCACAAAGCAGACTACAGATCTGTTTTCCCAGAATTGCAGAATAGAAAGTGAGATAGGTGATTAGAAGACACGGAAGGGCCACAACAGGGTTGAACATCTCACCCAGGCTTGGGGCTGGGGCTTGGGGGAGCTAGAGGGAGGCATCCTGGAGGATGTTCTAAGTTGATGTCTGCAGGATGAATAGAAGTTAGCCAGGTGAAGAGGGAAGAAGAGGTTAATGGCATTCTTTTAAAAGATTTGATTTGGCCAGAAAACTGAGCCCAGGTGTTTTTCTATTTATTTAGGCAAATCTCTGAACCTTAGGTAAGGCTGTGGGAACAGCATGTGCAAAGACCCATTGTCTGCACACTATGGTTTAGGGAGCTGTATGTAGTCTATTCTGCCTGTAGGAAGAATATGAAGGTGAAAGAAGTCCATATTAAGGAGATAAATTTCACTCTGTATTCAGAGTGAGCTCCTGGGAAGCCAGAGAAATGTTTTAAGGAGGAGAGGGACATGACATGATTCATCCTTTAGGAAAACCACTTAGAGTACAGCATAGAGAATCAGTGGTTAGGGCAACACTGGTTGCATGGAGAGTAGTGTATCATCATTGGGATAATCCAGGTAAGAGATGATGGGTAACAGCAGTGCAGATGGAGAGAAATGGATGGACTCAAAGGTATTTAGAAGATAGAAGGGGAGGAACTTGATTATTAATTAGGTGTGTGGGAGAGAGAGCAGTAAAGGATAAAGCCCAGGGTTCTTCTATATTTCCATATTCTTGAAAATGAAGTTTTTTTAATCTGAAAAATTTTTTTTGCCTCTAAGGGCAATTGCTGTCATGTCTTTTATTGAAATATTTTATCATGTCACAGAAAGCACCATGCATGGGGGAAAGAGCATTTGCCTGGAAGCCAGGTACAGGTCTACCAGAAACCCGAGCATGACCCTGGCCAATCATTTCCTTGCAGAGAGTGTGAATAGCTGCAATATAAGAGAATATGATTACAAACTGGGGTGGAGTTTTGAGTTATGGCACGTATACAAAATAAACACATTTACATGGCACTTAGGGTAAACTGCTGAGGCTACTCATGTCTTGAAGATACTGGCCTGGGGTTCTGCTTGCTCTAGGTTCTATCTGGTTATACCAGAGAGTGAGAAGAACCCCTTTTTTGCCACATTTCTAACAAACTCAGTACACTGAAGAACACCTTTTGAGAAGCTCTGGCACAGTGGTTTAACTCTTGAGTCAGATAGTCTGAACTAGGGTCCTCATTCTACCATTTATTAGTTGTGTGACTTAGAGAATAAGTTAATGATTCTAAACTTCAGGTTTCTCATTTATAAAATGGGAATGATAGGACCTATCCAAGCAGGTTGTTGTGAAGATTGAATAAAAGAATGCGTGTAAATACTTTATTAGAACTCTTGAATACAGAGTAAATGCTTAACACACGGGAGGCATTATTGTTTTTATATAATCTTTTCTTTAAACTGTACATTCCAATGTTTTTTAAAGTAAATTTGCAGAGTTGGGCAAGCATCACCACAATCCAAATTTGGAACATCTTTATCACCTCAAAAAGATGTGCCCACTTATGGTCATACCCTGTTCCTACTCAACCCCAGGCAACCATAAGTCTACTTTCTATTTCTATAGATTTGTCTTTTCTGAACATTTTTTATAGAGTCATATAGTATGCAGTCTTTTGTATCTGGCTTTTTTCATTGAGTATAATGTTTTTGAAGTTCACCTATAGTATAGCATGGATCAGTACTTTTGACTCTTTTCATTGTTGAATAGTAGTCCATTGCATGGGCATACCACATGTTGTCTTTCTGTTTATCTGTTGGTGGACATTTGGATTGTTTCCACTTTTTGGCTGTTATGAATAATGTGGTTATGAACATTTGTGTATAACTCTTTATGTGAACATATTAATATATAATCTTGCAGTTCTAAATAAAAGTACAAAATTCTAAGAAACATTGAACTTGTGAGGAGGATGACTATTGAAACAGGACTTTTATTCTTATCCTTATGCAATAAATATTTTGCCAGCATATTTTGAAGAAGCATGATATTTTATGTCTGTTATAGAAATTTAACTTTCCAGTTAACAAGGGAAAATGAAAAAGTTAATTTTAATAAAATATTTAGTCAAAAGTTGATGAGAAATTAGGTTTGAATTTTAATTAAAATTTCAATAAGAGTTAGACTTTGTCATGCTGCACAACTACAAGGCGCATCTTTTCATTGGAGTTTTGTGTCTGGGTGAGCCAGTCACTGGGATATAATGAGAATGGTGCTGCCTGGAGCTGTTGGACCAAGTGTTCAGACTGCTAGTCCTTTTGACTTTGGGTCATCTGCACTCTGCCCTGGAGATGTGGCCTGTTCTGATTGTGGAGGGCAGTGCCACATCAGAAATGGAGCTGAGGCTCAGGATGCCACTCTGCAGACTGCTGTAGCTCCAGACGGCAGGGAGACCTAGGAAGGGGGCTTGTTTGAAGCCTAGGAAATCTCAGACTAGAATTGCCAAGGGTGCCCTTGAATTGCTGATGGGAGATGCCACAAGCTCTGACAGACTCGCAGCTGGGGCAATATCCTGCATCCTCCTTTCCGGAGAGATCTTGAGTTAGATGTTCTCAGGTTAGTTGAGAACTTAAAGGTTTGTTCTAGAATGGTTTAGATCTGTGGTAAAATTTGGGGGTAAAGGAAGCCAACTGGGATATATGTCTCACTGGGACCCGTGCTTAGTCCTATGCCTCCCCTAAAAGTACTGGGCTGAACCCTCTCAGCAGAAAGTTGTGGAAAATTAGAGACGTTCTGTGGAAACACCAAGTTAACGTTCAAGTCTCAGAATCTGATCTTAGGTCAAATATCTCTTGCTTTTGCCAGTAAAAAGAGCCCAGATGTTTTTCTATTTACTTAGGCAAACCCTTGAAACACAAGTTAGTGATATAAAACTTTACATTTGCAATGTTAAGAACCCATATTTGGAAAGTCACAAGCATAAAATATATGCTGTGAAATGGGAGGTCAGGATGGTGAACTCATTTTAGAACCATAGTTTTGACTCAAGAATTTTGATGGGGTCTTCACATTGGTTGAGCTTCTTGGTCCTAATATCATTGAGAGAATTAAATCATGATATTAAAACATTGAAACACTAATGCTTTGTTTTTATTGGCAAGAACCAAAATGATCTAATACTAATGCCATGAAACATCAGTCACTTTTTTCCTGATGAATAAGATGAACTTTGGCTGCTTATGATAGTAAATTTAATAATGTCAGTGATTTGAACTGTTTCAATTCTAAATGTGCAGAAATGTGTTGTATTTTATCTCTCTTCCCCCTCTTCTTTCTTTCTCATACAACTACTGTCAGGAACTTTTGTGGCAAATAAACCCAAATACATAGATTAGAGCATATCATTCACATGTGCCACGTGTGTGCCAAAGTTTGAGTACCCACGGCAAGGCTTCCTCTCACAGGTGGTCTGAATTTGCTTCTAGCTGGTTCTGTAAGCAGATTCAATATTTCATAAGCACTGCTCCATCTCATGCCTCCATTATTGACACCACATGGAAGTCAGGAAATTGGTTCTTTCTGGGAACAGTTTGCAGAAATATGCAGCCTGTCAGCCCCTTTCTCATGGGTGCATTAACAGAGCGGCTCACGATTACAAGTAACGAACCTTCTCCAGATGTGTGTAGCAACTCAGCTCCAACTTTATCTTCAGTCCCGAAGATGGACTTGACAAGATGGATTATTTGTGGCCGTATTGTAATAACTTTGTGAAATTGGAATTCCCAACGATTGTAATAGAGAGTGAGGAATCAGCAGCAGAGAAGCAGAGAATTTCTCCTTGCAGTAAACAATACAATAGGACAACAACAATAAAAAGAGTAAATCAGCTATAGCATTTTCCTGCCTTGGACACTGACTCTTCCAGACTTTTCTAATTCTTTTCCTTTTATGATTCTGTTTATGCTACACACATTAAAGTTAAGTCATGTCTTTAATAAGATGGAAACTGGAAGTGAGATTTGGAAATGACTGAATCAGGCTTCTTAACTTTTTTTCTTTTCTTGGAGAGCTCAAAAACAACTGACAGAAAGGGATATACCAAAGAAAACAATTTTAATTGTCGGCTTCCATGGAAAATTCAATCCAGTCTTTCATTCATTCCCTTACCAGTACAGTGCCAGAACACTTCTCTCTGTATGGCTAGGGACTTAATTTAGCTGACAAATTTCTGAAGATACAACTAAATTTCTAAAAGAAATATTCTAACTATAAATGATGCATACACTCGCTCTCCGTCTCAAAAGACAGAAGGATTGTTCCAAGATAAAGTAATTGGGGGTGAATTTCTCTTGCATTGTATTAGCAGTGATGATTTTAAGTGAGTATTCTCTTAAAACAAGGCTGTACTTAAATCTTTTTTTAAAAGTACAAATCCCCTGAGTGGATAGTTATAAAACTGTTCATTTGGGAGTTATTTGTCCATCTTCAAGGTTGGCATTCTTAATTGTTTGATGTAGATGTTCTAGATAAAATTCCTCAAGTCCAGCTGTTATGATTTAGCTTAATGTTTGTACAGAGGGATTTCCTTTGTCATCGAAGAGATGGAATCAAAACAGAATTAGTCATTCTTGCATCTTCTATTTATAGCCCAGCTCTTATTCAGATGCATCGTAGAAGAATGATGTGAACAAGAAATTTTTCTTTCTCTCGCTCCCTCTTTTTTTGTAAACAAACCTCTTTTTTTTTTCAACCCTGGCGATTTAACTTTGGTTGCTAACTTAAACAGACAGCACTTAACAAACATATTCCTATTTAAGTGAAAAATAACCTAAGTCATCCCATCTCCATTTACAAATGAAATGTTTGCCAGTACAAAATATGTGCGATGACCGGAAGTCATGGATGACTTACATGGAAGTGGCAGGAGTAGGAAAGGTCACTTTGAAAAGTTGTTTGTATGGGTTTGCTCGTGACTAATAGTCCAAATCATGAGAGTATTAAAATAAAATTCTACTCTATTTTTTCAGTTTAATGTCAACATTAAAGCTGCCCCCCAAATTTAGTGAGAGTCATGATTTAAGGCATTTTTATTTAGGGGAAATTTTAATGTATTAATTTGTTTGGAGTTTGTGGGATGGAGATAGAGGCCTTGGGGGGCTGCATTGACACGAATAGAGCAGTTAGATAAATTGGTTATATAAACTGATAGAAAGCCGACTTGGGAATGACCTATAATAGCTTACTGGGTTGCTGGGTAGGAGGAGGTAAGAAGCAAGACTACTAGATTTTTCCTGGTCTGATATATATGGTAATTAGGCATATGTAATTATATGAGATGAACCATGGGAAAAGTGCTTTGTAAATTCTCAAATACTCTACTATTATTGATTCCTGTGGCATCTGAAGCAGCCTCTGTTATGTAATAGCCCTCAAATCAGTGTTTGCTTATTGATATTAAATTGAAGCAAAGAGTAATTGGACAAAGTCAGGTCATAAGTACAAGTAGAAGGTTGAGGAAGTTGACAACTAGTGTTCTTCATCTGAAACTTTTCTAATAGCAGTGTTGGGTCAGCAGATGGCTTATTTTTTTGGCAACAACATGGAAAAAAATTGCTAGATTCAAGAACATGGTATTCTAGAAACATCGTCTTTTTTTTTTCTTTTTCTTCTCCTTCCTATTTCTTGAATTTAATGATTTTCTTTTTTCTTTGTTTTTTTTTAATTAAAGTTTATTGGGGCAACAATTGGTAGTAAAGTTACATAGATTTCAGGTGTACAATTCCGTAATACATTATCTATGTCTCACATTGTCTCACCCAGAGTCCGTTCTCTTTCCATCACCATATGTTAGACCCCATTTACCCTCTTCTAGAGCCCCGCTTTCCCCTCTCCCCTTACTCTCTGGTAACCCCTGAATTATTGTCTGTGTTTATGACTTTTTGTTCTTTCAGTTGTTTGTCCTGTTCTTTTGTTGTTTTCGGTTTATATACCACATATCAGTGAAATCATATGGTTCTCTACTTTTTCTGTCTGACTTATTTCACTTAGCATTACGATCTCAAGATCCATCCATGTTGTCACAAATTTCATCTTTTCTTATGGCCGAATAGTATTCCATTGTGTACATATACCACAACTTCTTTATCCATTCATCTATCGAAGGACATTTTGGTTGTTTCCATGTCGTGGCCCCATAAATAAAGCTGCAATGAACATTGGAGCACACGTGTCTTTATGGATAAATGTTTTCAGATTTTTTTTTGGGTAGATACCCAGGAGAGGGATTGCTGGGTCATATGGTAATTCTATTTGTAATTTTTTTTGAGGAACCTCCACACTGCCTTTCATAACGGCTGCACCAGTCTGCATTCCCACCAACAGTGTATGAGGGTTCCTTTTTCTCCTCAGCCTCTCCAACACTTGTTACTATTTGTCTTGTTGATGATAGCCATTCTAGCTGGGGTGAGGTGATATCTCATTGTGGTTTTCATTTGCATTTCTCTGATGATTAGTGATGTTGAGCATTTTTTCATCTGTCTATTTGCCATTTGTATGTCCTCTTTGGAGAAATGTCTCTTCAGGTCGTCTGCCCATTTTTCAATTGGGTTGTTTGCTTTTTTGTTGTTGAGTTGTATGAGTTCCTCGTATATTTTGGATATTAGCCCCTTATCGGAGGCACTGTTTGCAAAAATCTTCTCCCATTCAGTTGGTTGCCTCTTTATTTTGTCGATGGTTTCTTTTGCTGTCCAGGAGCTTTTAAATTCGATATCATCTCATTCATTTATTTTAGCTTTTACTTCCTTTATTTTTGTAGTCAAATTCATAAAATGCTCTTTGAACCCAAGATCTATAAGTTTAGTACCTATGTTTTCTTCTGTGCAGTTTATTGTTTCAGGTCTTATGCTTAACTCTTTGATCCATTTTGAATTAATTTTGGTACATGGTGACAGATAGCAATCCAGTTTCATTCTTTTGCACGTGGCTTTCCAATTCTGCCAGCACCATTTATTGAAGAGGCTGTCTTTTCTCCCTTGCATGTCAAAAATTATCTGTCCTTATTTATGTGGGTTTATTTCTGGGTTCTCAATTCTATTCCATTTGTCTATGTGTCTGTTTTTCTGCCAATACCATGCTGTTTTGATTTTTGTTGCCCTGTAGTACAAGCTAAAGTCAGGGAGTGTGATACTTCCAGCATTGTTCTTTATTCTTATGATTGCTCTGGCTATTCAGGGTCTTTTCTGGTTCCATACAAATCTGATGATTTTTTGTTCTGTTTCTTTAAAAAATGCCATTGGGATTTTGATGGGGCTTGCATTAAATCTGTATATTGCTTTGGGTAATATGGCCATTTTAACTATGTTGATTCTTCCAATCCATGAGCACGGAACGTCTTTCCATTTCTTCGTGTCCTCTTCAACTTCTTTTAAAAATGTCTTATAGAGGGGATTGGAGGGCAATCGGTGACCATAGGATGGCCACGGGCTTGAAAATTAATCTGGGGAACGTAATTTGGTGGTTACCAGAAGGTAAAGGGGTTGGGGGGTGGGGGATGAGGGTAAGGGGGATCAAATGTATGGTGATGGAAGGGGAGCTGACTCTGGGTGGTGAACACACAATGTGATTTATGGATGATGTGATACAGAATTGCACACCTGAAATCTATGTAATTTTACTAACAATTGTCACCCCAATAAATTAAAAATAAATTAAAAAAAAATGTCTTATAGTTTTCAGCATATAGGTCTTTCACATCCTTGGCTAAGTTTATTCCTAGGTATTTTATTCTTTTTGTTGCAACTGCAAAGGAATTGTTTTATTTTATTTGTTTTTCTGAGATTTCATTGTTAGTAATGCAATGGACTTTTGTATGTTGACTTTGTAGCCGGCAACTTTACTGTATTCGTTTTTTGTTTCTAATAGCTTTTCGATGGAGTCTTTAGGGTTTTCTCTCTCTCTATATATATATAGCATCGTGTCATCTGCAAAGAGTAATAACTTAACTTCTTCATTTCCAATTTGTATGCCTTTTATTTCTTTGTCTTGCCTGATTGCTCTGGCGAGGACTTCCAACACTATGTCGAAAAGCAGAGGTGATAGGGGACAGCCCTGTCGTGTTCCTGAACCTAGAGCAAAGGGCTTCAATTTTTCACCATTAATTATGAGATTAGCTGAGGGCTTGTCATACATGGCCTTTATTATATTAAGGTATTTTCCTTCTATACCTATTTTATTAAGTGTTTTAATCATAAATGGATGTTGTATCTTGTTGAATGCTTTTTCTGCATCAATTGATACAATCATATGATTTTTGTCCTTTATTTTGTTTATGTGATGTATCACATTGATGGATTTGTGTATGTTGAGCCATCCTTGTGCCCCTGGGATGACCCCACTTGGTCGTGATGAATAATCTTTTTAATGCATTGTTGCATTCAATTTGCTAGAATTTTGTTTAGGATTTTTGCATCTACATTCATCAGAGATATTGGTCTGTAGTTTTCTTTTTTTGTGTTATCCTTGCTAGGTTTTGGTATCAGGGTAATGTTGGCCTCATAAATTGAGTTAGGGAGTATTGTCTCTTCTTCAATTTTTAGAAGAGTTTGAGTGGACAGGTATTAGATCCTCTTTGAAGGTTTGGTAGAATTCACTAGTGAAGCCATCTGGTCCTGGACTTTTGCTTTTGGGAAGGTTTGGATGACTGATTCAATCTCCTTACTGGTGATAGGTCTATTTAGATTTTCCAATTCTTTGTGATTCAGCCTAGGAAGGCTATATGTTTCTAAGAACTTATCCATTTCTTCTAGGTTATTGAATTTGGTGGCATATAGTCCTTCATAGTATTCTTGGATGATCCTTTGTAAGAAATATGGTATTAAACAAATGAGAAACAAAAACTCATAGACACAGACAATAGTTTGGTGGTTACCAGAGGGTAAGGGAGGAGAAGGGTGGGAGATGAGGGTAAGGGGGATCAAATATATGGTGATGGAAGGAGAACTGACTCTGGGTGGTGAACACACAATGGGATTTATAGATGATGTAATACAGAATTGTACACCTGAAATCTATGTAATTTTACTAACAATTGTCACCCCAATAAACTTAAAAAAAAAAAAGAAATATGGTCTTGAAGGTTTATTCTTTTTAAGATGTTGGCAACCAATCAAATTAATGAAAGGTAACCAGTTGTTGAATTTGAATGTCAATCCTGGTGATCATAAGGTGAGAGTGTTTTTGTTTCCTATGTGTGCTAAACATGCATAGAAGTTCCATTATTTTGAGGAGCTATTTAAGTTGCCTCCAGGGCAATCTGAAAATCATACAAATCCAGTGTATAAACATGAGAAGTTGGAGCTGAAAACAAAAAGTACCTTCCCTACAACTCTCCAGGCATCTGGCCCAGCCCTAGGCATTGGGGCTTCTGATTAGTCACGGGTAGGTATTCAGTGTTTGGTACCCAGAGGGTGGGTGAAAATTTCAGAGCAAGAATTCTCAGGTTTTGAGATACCTCAAGAAGGTGGGACCAAGTTTTTTTCCCTCTCCCATAACCTAATCTTTCTAATTATTCTGAAGCTTTTTGGGAGGAGAGTAGAGTCACAGGGAGACGTACATCACCTTGATGAGAGGATAAGCATCTAGGCAGGAGGAAGCTCTCAGAGAGCTTGCCCCCTGTGACTGGTGTGGTGTCTCATTCCTCATGCAGTGGTAGCTAGGCTAGAACTAGAGGGGATAGATTAGTGATAATTAAGGCCCAATGGGAAGAACATAGTACTAGTGAGACATTTCTCAACTTAGTGCAGAGGGAGACCCAAGAGGACCCAGGGCCAGGGGATGCCATGGGAGGTGAGTCAATGGCAGCCATCCAGGACTTGGGCTTCTTGGAAGGATGATGTCACGTGGACCACTATGGTTAGGCACAAGAATGTGGCCCTGAGGCTGTCCGACGCATTACATCTAAGGAGTCCTCAGAAATGCTGGGTAGGTTTTAATTTGGTGAGTAGACGTCAAAAGCAGAGATCCCTGGGTAGCAGCAATACTCATAGAAGCTAGCACCCTTGTCAAGGGGGCGGGAGGGGCGTATCTAGAGGCCTGGAGGAATAGTGACATCATCTAGGCCCTTGTGGCGAGGTGCCTGGTGAGGACTAAGTCATCTGTAGACACCCAATTAAAAATGTGACTCAGGGCAGGAAGAACTAGAATGCAAACTGGGAACTGGGGAAGAAAGCAAAATCATATAGATTGGGTAGAGTTTTAGTAGGGTGTGGTAAGGAGACTACAGTCAGCAGACTGGTGGACCCCAGTGCCTCCCTTCAGGGATACAGGATAGCACGCCTACAACAGCAAATCTAATCCTGGGCCCTACGTATCGGTGGGAGTGGGACAGTTGATAGACCACCATGCTGAACGGTTAGAATTAGCTCTAGGTCTAGTTGGGGCTGCATGTGCAGATTAAATCTTTTAAGACACTTAGCTGGATGGAGTTGGGGCAGGTACTCTTTTCTTGGAAGTAATAAAAGGTCTTTGTGATATAGAGTAGTTAGTGCTAATACAGAAAGCATTAGATTATTATTAAAGGTATATTTGTGATATTTCTGGGTGGTCCTTATACCAAAAGAAGTATGATAATATCCCAGAATAAATCATGGTTTATTTATTTTAGGAAACGTTATGGTCTAGATCAAAAATTAGAAAACATGGTTTGACAAATATGAATAGACTGATGAGGATAATTGGATTAAGATATCTACAATCAGGATTGTTTTGGAAAATAGGAGACCATGTGGTCACTAAGATATGCCTTGTAGTTAGGGGGCTTACCTCAGAACAGGAGTGAGAAGGGTTGCACATAGGAGAGTACTAGAGGATGCACATGATAGGTGCTTACAAGAGGAGTTCAGGAAAGCGAGAGAGAGCTCGTCGAGTTGGGGCAATCAGGGAAGACTTCGTAAAGGTGTCAGTGCATAATTAGATTTTGGTGATTGTATAGGATTTGAACACGGAGATATAGATATAAGGCCCTTCAGATGGAAGTACTGGATGAATGAAACCCACAAGTTTGGAAGCAAAACCTGTAGGAAATACAACTGTCAGTACGTAACTCATTTGGAAGAATGAGGTAAGGCAAGACTAGAAAGGTAGATTCCCCTGTCTTGTGGATCCTGTTGAATGGGAGATTTGAAGTCAGAAATGAAGACATTACCAGAAGGTCAGGGGAGTGGGGAGTGGGAGATGAGGGTAAGGGGATCAAATATATGGTGATGGAAGGAGAACTGACTCTGGGTGGTGCATACACAGTGGGATTTATAGATGATGTAATACAGAATTGCACACCTGAAATCTATGTAATTTTACTAACAATTGTCACCCCAATAAATTAAAAAAAAAAAAAAAAGAAATGAAGACATGTATTTGGGAGATGCCGATTTAGTAGGAATTAATGTGGTTACTGCAGGCATTTATGGAAATAGGTAAGGTAAATTATGTCCAGAAAGAAGAACTAAGGACCAAATCTTAAGTTTCTATGGACGTAAGGAGATAATGAAGATTTATTTAGGAGGAAACTAGTTGGTTCAACATTAAGACAGCTAAGGGAGGAGTAGGTATCAAAATGAAATACTGTTGAGAGGCCAGGGAGAATAGAGATGGAGAGAAGACATTAGAGTTGCTTTTTTAGACTTCAGAGACCTTAAGAATGTGGTTTCAGGTGAGCAGGGATTAGGTATAAGGGTAAGGATGGAATCAGATGTAAAACAGATTGTAGCATTGGTTCTCAAAGTGCGGTCCCTAGACTGGCAGTGTCATCATCACTTGAGGACTTCTTTCTGCAAATGCTTGGGCCCCACCTACAACTAACTGTATTAGAAAATGTGAGTATGGGGCTCAGCCATCTGTGTTGTATCAAGCCCTCTGGGTGATTCTGATGGCTGCTAAAGCACTTTGTTACTTACTGGGGAGGCATAGTGAGGCTGTTGAAACTTCCAGCCGCTAACTGTTAAATCCGATTGTTAAAGAGTCTCTAAACCTAGGGTACAGTATTCTCAAAGGGTTCCTTATTTTATCTCGGCCAACGTAGACTGTCTATGCATTAAAATGGTTTGATTTGAGGGGAGATGTGTCAACCTTGCCACTTGTTATTTTGCATATTGTCCAAGTCTATTGAGTCACTGGAGACTTTTGGGATTCAAGTTTTCCTGCCAAGCCAATTCTTTTGGTTTGTGATGATACACTAACCAGGGATGGCAAATAGATTTTATGCTATGTTTGATTAAGAATGATTGTTTGGAATTCTGTATTGGGATAAACTGGGAGGACACATCCACTGGGGAAAGGATCATGCTTAGCAATGTCTGCCATAGGCACAGCAGGCAAGGAGTAGGGCCACACATGGCATATATTTACCATCCATAACATAAGCCTGTATCAGAATCCCCAGGACATGAGCTACTTTTGGAGGAAACAGAAGCCTGGAGGAAGGAGAAATGTGTTGAGGAGGTGCTGAGGTATGGGAACGCATCTCACAGTTTTTCCTGGGACCTACCATGTTTGCTTCTTGTCTACGTTCCTGATACTTGACACCAATGTGAATACCCACACTTTGGCGAAGTTCTAGGAAATGTAAGAAACCTTGGCGTTTAGGACTAGAGAGGAAAAACTTGCTATTGCTCATTGGAAATGTGAGAAATTGTATAGCAAGGGTCTGCTGTTCTCTTCTGGAATCTACTTCTGGCCTTTTGTTTTGCGTGCTGCACAGACATAGCATCCAGATGAGACTGTGGCCAGGAACAAGAGTAACTTTCTCCTGCAGGTCCTCTGGGCTCCCCAAGACACAGCAGAGCCCTGTACTTGGGAAGCTTTGTGTATTCATCCACTTACATAAACAGTTGGACTGGCTCACTGAGGGTCTTCCTTCATAGATAGCCTGTTATCCTACTTACTGTCCTAGTCAGGACAGTTAAGTTATTTTACATATATTTCCTTGCCCTATAGTAGCATAATGACAATTTTAAAACAAAAATAGTAGAGGTTATCATGAAGAGTAATTAACTATGACACCTGGCATAGGGAAGAACCAAATAATGTGAAGTAAAGCATAAGGTTTAGTCTTCCTTTGAGCTAGATATGAACAAATGTTTTTCCTATTTAAGCTTAAAAAAATCTGAGTCAGTGACAAGTCTTTGGGTTTATATGGAAGATCATCCACTCAACTGGCAATATAAATAATGAACCTGGGACATAACTGGAAGAACATGGGATTGGGGGGACAGGAAAAGTGTATTTTAGTTTTGGCTTTAGTACTACTTTTGTGTTATTGGGCAAGTTTTTTAACCTTTCCTCGTCTCAATATCTAGATATGGAAAATAAAATTTGAGCAAAATACTCCAGAAGATCCCTTCTAGTTCTAGGATATTAGTTGTAGATCTAGGATTATCATTTATCTGACCTAAATATGCATGCCACTGTCCTGGACTCATTTGGTAGAGTAGCTAATCTTGCTGCTGATTCTACTTTGCTTTTTTCCAGGGAATGCTTATTCTTTAGGTCCAGTTATCTGAGCCAATGTCTGGCTCCATATTCTCCTAAACACTGCTCTGTGATACCCTACCTGTTAGGAGAGCAAAGAAAAATTCTTTGTAGTATAATTTAAAATAAAATGAAAAGTCCCACTCATTTCAAAGGTCACCCAGAATGCCTGAACTTTCTATTATTTACTCCTTTGGTTTAAAGCATTCAAGTCTTTCCTGTACATTAACCTAACCTTTCTTGAGGCCATAGTATAAGAAATGCATTGTGTTAGGAAGCACAGACTCAATCTATGCTCTTAGGGGCTCACAATCTAACAAATACATTATCTGAAAGGAGCCGCATGATGATAATACCTCTAGAGTAATTTTTGAGCAAAGGAATGACCACTGAAGGCAAAATGTTGAATGAAGGTAAACCAGTATAGTAGGAGATGGATTCCATTCTAGGATTCTGGCTTTGCATCTGTGGTTGGAATGTAGATGAATGACACACATATAACTTTTTCCAATGCTGTAGGAAGTAAAGAAAAATCTCAATTTCCACTTGAAAAGAAGTAGTCTTCTCTATTTCATACATAACTCTCATTTTTTAACTCTTTCAAGGAGAGATGCTACCACGCTTGCTTGAGTGAATACTTAAGATGCATTCATGGAGAAAATACCCAATGATTTGTGTGTTACAGTTCTCAGGCCGCATTATTCCTTTAGATGTGCCCATTGTACCAACCCTGACCACATAGTATTTATTTGCTTAGGGAATCTTTGTCCATAGGACAAAGATAAATTTTAGCCCTGTAGAATTCAAATGAATGAAATATCAGTATATTTCGCCCATCAAAATCACTAGGTAGAAGCAGGTGCAAAATACTGTCATCAATAGTTTTGAGAGGGTGCCTATGTGACTCTTACACCCTGTGTTAGTACTAGTACTTACTGTGTCCTAGTACATTCTTGTACTTATTCACCATTGGAATCCAAGAACTATTGTCCTTTCTAGAGAACAGCATTTTAAAACTTAGAGATTATCTACATTTTCACCTGGGTTTTTAAAAGCATACAAAATAATCAGACTTTGTGCTTGTAAATCTGCTGAGCCATTGGGAAGCACCTAAAGGTATAGATCGGCCTCAGGATTTCAGACATAGCCAGAGTACATTAGCAGGACTCTGAAAGAACTCGTGCACTTGTAAACTTGGCAGGCCACAGCTGTGAATGGTTGAACCAGACTAGATGAACTGTTGGGAATGTTGAGAGAGCCAGAGAAAGAACTTGCTTATTTCTGCCGCCCAAAAGAGGGAAAAAAATAATCCAACTGACAGACATCCAACAGGATGGTGGTTCAGTACTTGGAAAGCAGTGAGACTGAAAACCACCTGTGGTTGGTAATGGAAAGCAAACGTCTTTATTTCTTTTTATTTTTAAGTACTATTTTGGGCTTCATAGCTCAAATAAAATGGCAGGGACACAGAGGTGGACAGTTGCTTATGTGACATCAAGAGAGAGTCCTTATGACACAGTTCAGGGTCCCCATGAATTAGAAAGAGTGAATGTACTGGTTTAAATTCAAAGAGCAGAAATTCAAAAGTATAATCGCTGGCTTAAGAAGACAGATTAAGAGGCCTAAATATGTTTGACTTGGATGAAGAATGAAAAAAGGGGATGTAATAGCTTTCTGCAGGTCCTTGAGGAGCTGAAACTCAAACTAAATAAGGAGAGGAATTGTTTGGGGTAGTGTACAGAGGCACAGCTATGCTTGACATGATGAAATTGAGAAAAGGAAAACTCAGCCTGAATGTCAGGAAAATATTTCTTATACAAGTTCCATAAATCTGCCAAGGGAAGTGGTAGAAGTCTTGTTATTTGAAATCACTTAAGACTAGATTGGAGAAACCACTCATATTTTTTAGTTCTTTCCCACCCCACCACCTCTCTATCTAAAAATTTATGATTTCTTTGTTCTTACTGGTATTTGTGAGTTCTCTTACTGGTATTTGCGAGTCCTCTAAATTAAGTGTTCTCTATGAAAATCTTGAAGGCATTTTATATCTATTTTTAATTTTATAATAAGTAATAAGAGTTACAGTCGCCAGAAAAAAAAACATCACCAGGGTAGTTATTACATTTTTCCTGTTTTCAGAGTCCATTCCTTAAATTGCTTTGTTTAAGCTTATTTGGGTACAGGATTTAGTTGCTTGTTTTTACTTTTAGAATGAAATTGCAACAAGTGTAATTTTGATTGGATACTTCAAAGTACTTAAAATTAAAGAACTCCTGTGGAATTATTAGTTTGGTGCAAAAGTAATTGCAGTTTTTGGAATGATTTTTAACCTTTTAAACTGCAACAACTTTTGCACCAACCTAATAAGTCAGGACTCAATTATAGAAATTTGAAATAAACAATAGGAACTTGAAAATTCACCAATATGTGGAAACTAAACAACAGACTCCTAAATAATTAATGGGCCAAAAAAGAAATATCAAGAGAAATTAGAAAATACTTTGAGATAAATGAAAATGGAAACATAGCAAAATGTATTGGATGCAGCTAACATAGTACCCAGTAAAATTTATATGTGTAAATGCCTATATTTAAAAAAGAAGAAAGATCTCAAGTCAATACCTAACTTCTCCCTTAAAAAACTGAATAAAAAGAAGAGCAAACTAAACCTAAAGCAAGAGGGAAAAAGGAAATAACAAAGATTTGAGTGAAAATAAGTAAAACAGAGAAGAGAAAAACTAGAAAAATCAACGAAACCAAAAGTTGAATCTTCAAAAAGATCCAAAAAATTGATAAACTTTTGGTAGATGGGTTAAGGAAAAAAAGAAAGAAAATACTAAAATTACTAAAATCAGAAATGAAAGAGGGAAATCACTACTGAAACATACAGAAATGAACAGGATCAAAAGGAATACTGTGAAAAACTGAATGCCAACAATTAGATCATTTAGATAAAACGGACAAATTCTCTGAAAGACACAGTTACTGAAACTGCCTTAAGAAGAAACAGAAATTTAAATAACCAATAATAATAAAAGAGATTGAATTAGTAATAATATAATAATAAAAAACTTCCCACAAAGTAAAACCAAGAATTGGATGGCTTCACTGGTGAATTCTACCAAACTTTTAAAGAATAATTAACACCAATCCTTCACAAACACTTCCAAAAAATAGAAGAGAAGGGAGGATTCATAACTCATACTAAGAGACAGGCATTATGGACTAGACAAAGAGACTACAAGAAAAAATAACTGCATGTGAATACAGATGTAAAAATCCTTTCCCCAAGATCAGGAACAAAACAGAGATGTCCACTCTCATCATGTTTTTAAAACTGAAGTATAATTGTCAATAATATCCTATTTGTTTTAGGTGTACATCCCAGTGATTCAATATTTATATACATTACGATCACCACAGTAAGTCTAGTCACCACACAGAGTTATTCCAATATTATTGACTATATTCTCTATGTTGTACATTACATCCTCATGACTTATTTATTTTTCTTATCACTTCCATTTAACATTTTACTAGAGGGCAATTAGGCAAGAAAGACAAATAAAGACACATTTCTTCCAGATGATGAAGAAAAAGGTAAAACTGTTTTTATTTGTAGATATTATGGTCTTGTATATAGAAAGTCCTAAGCAATCCATTAAACAAAAAAAAGATATTAGAAATAATAAGCAAGTTCAACAAGGTTGCAGGATATAAAATCAATATGCAAAAATCAATTGTATTTCTATACACTAGCAAAAAACATTCCAAAAATGAGATGAAGAAAACAATTCCATTTACAATAGCATCAAGAAATAAAATACTTAGGTATAAATTTAAAAAAATATATATAACATTTGTGCACTGAAAACTATAAAATATGTTACAAGAAATTAAAGAACTAAATAAATGAAAAGATAACCCATAATCATGGATTGGAATATTTAATATTGTCAAGACAAAAGTAACTCCCAAATATGGATTACATTTACAGATGCAATGTAAAACATATCAAAATTGTAGCTTACTTTTTTTTTGGCAGAAATTGATAAGCTGATCCTAAAATTCGTATGGAACTGAGACCCACAAAAACTAAAACAATCATGAAAAAGAAGAGCAAAGTTGGAGAACTCACACTTCCCAGTTTCTTTTTTTTTAATTTATTGGGGTGACAATTGTTAGTAACATTACGTAGATTTCAGGTGTACAATTCTGTATGACACTTCCCAATTTCAATGCTTACTACAAAGAACGGTAACATAGAAAATGTAATACTAATTAGGATATACAGGTCAATGAAACAGGATTAAGAGACCAGAAAAAAACCCTTACATTTATAGTGAATTGATATTTGACAAGGTGCTAAGACAATTGGATAGGGAAAAAATAGTCATTTCAACAAATGGTATTGAGACATCTGGATATCTATCTACATACAAATGAATGAAGTTGGATGCCTGTCTTATACCATATACAAAAATGAGCTCAGAATGGGTCATAGATATACATATAAGAGCTAAAACTATAAAACTATTAAAAGAAAGCATAGAAACATAATAAATCTTTGTGATCTTGGGTCCTTAAAATAAGACACAAAAAGCACAAGCAAGTATAGAAAAAAATAGATAAATTGGACTACATTAAGATTAAAAACTTGTGTTACAAGTAATACCATCAGTAAATTAAAAGAGAACCCACAGAATGGAAGAAAATATTTGCAAATCATATGTATGATAATGGACTTGTATCCAGAATATTGAAAGCATTCTTGCAACTCTATTATAAAAAGACAAATAATTCAATTAAAAATGAACAAAGGATCCAAATTGACATTTCTCCAAAGAAGATATACAAATGGTCAATAACCACATGAGAAAATGCTCAACATCATTAATCATTAAGGAAATGAAAATCAAAATCACAATGCGATACAACTCACTTGGATGGCTACAATAAAACAAACACACAGATAAAACTGTTGGTGGGGATGTGGAAAAATTGAAACCCTCACACATTGTTAGTGGGAATGTAAAATGGTGCAGCTGTTGTGGAAACAGTTCGGCACTTCCTTTAATGTTAAATATAGAGCTAGCATATGACTCAGCAACTCCACTCCTAGATATATACTCTCGAGAATTAAAAACATACAGCCACACAAAAACTTATATACAAATATTTATAGCAGCATAGTTTATAAGAGCTAAGAGTGGAAACACCTAAATGCCCACCAATTGACAAATAAAGAAAATGTGCATGTATATCTATGTATGTATATATATGTATGTATACATATACATACATATATATGCATATTTTGTTTATATATCCACGCTCGCACCTACCTGTGTGTGTATAAAATGAAATATTATTTGGCAATAAAAAGGAATGACATATTGATACATGCTACAATGTACATGAATCTTGAAAACATTATGCTAAATGAAAGAAATGCGCATGAAAGACCACCTATTGTGTAATTACATTTATATGAAATGTCCTAAATAGGCAAATCTATAGAGACGAGTTGATTAGAGGTTGCCAGGGGATGCAGGGTAGGAGGTGTGAGAGTGTTGTACAGTTAGATTGTGGTTGCACAACCCTGTGAATATACTACAAACTGTTGAATTGTACACTTTAAATGGTGAAATGCATGGTATGTAAATTATATCTCAATAAAGCTGTTTTTTAAAAAAGACTCAATGATACTGGGCGTCACTAAAGCTAATTATGAAAATATTCTCTTGATCTTAAAATAAAAGAACTTCTCTCTGTCTCTCAATCTCTTTCTCTCTCTGTCTCTGTTATGACTTATTCCACAAAAGACATAATTTATGACTCATAAGTGGCTGACATTTAGCTGAGTGACTTGATGAAACTGAGAAGAGGAAAATTCAACCTAAAAGTCAGGAGAAATATTTCTTACACAATTTCCATAAATCTGCCGAGAGAAGTGGCTGAAGTCCTGATACCTAAATTCATTTGAAACTGGACTGGATAAACCATCCACCTACTCTGGTGGGTGGGATGGAGCGAAGGATGAAAACATGATCCATTCTCTTGAAATGGGATGGGAGGCTCAGCCTGGGGCATTGGTCCAGAGGTTGGTCCAGGGATAAGACACTGCCACCCCTATCAAGAATAGATTCTGAGTTCCTTTCTGTGAGGCAGGGTGTCAGGAAGGAATTCAGTATAGTGGCAGCTCAATCCCCAGTATTACAATGAGACATTCGAAATGACATCCCAGTATTCCAGAAATGGGGGGGAAACTTTTTTGTTACTACCCAGAATATAACACTACATAAAAAATAATTATTTATTAAAAAAATAACTCTGTAAATTATGAAATGACATAATTTCATAATTATGAAATGACAAATTATGAAAATGACACGGGAGAGGAAGGTCAGGACATAAACTAAATAAAGGGCCATGTCCTCCCACCGTGGCTCAGACTGTGCTTCACTAGGCAATTTTTATACCACATATGAGGTCACAAAGTCAGAGAGAAGCTTTGCTGTCACAAAATCTTTCCTATCTACTTGCTGATGCCTGACATTCCTTTGATAAAAAAAATAATAAGGTCATTCACTCCATAATTAGAGCTAATAAACCTGAATGAGTCATATACTTGGGCATGAATATTCAAGAGTAAATGTTTTCATCAACAGATATGGAAGGTGGTGCAGTTACTTCTTCCGTGCTGTGCCTGAATGGTTCAGAAAGCATGAAAACATTAAGGGCTGAGAGGGCAGAGGTGGGAAAAGAAGATGGTGGTTGGCCTTGAATGTTAGGACAGGAAATTTATTCACAGATAAGAAAAGAGGAGCATTCTTGAGCAGGATAGCAACGTGATGAAATCAATGGCTGAGGCTATTTTGATAGCATATTTAACCGATGAGACTGGGCAAAGTGACAAGGCATCCACTTTGAAAGAGGCTGCCACAATCTAGACATGAGGGGGTTAGGAATGTTGGAAAAGGATTGGTTCTGCAGAAGTCGAAAGAGAGGGACAAATTTAGGAGAGCTGGTGGGAAAAGAATCTCCAGTATGAAGGTGGCTCTGTCTGAGTATCACAGACCCGTAATAATGGGGAGAAGGAATCACTCTGCTCGTTTAATTCTCTTCCCGCCTTCCTTAAAAAGCCCTCAGTATTTCCTCAGTGTCTTCAAGATAAGGTCCAAATTCTACCATAATGTAAGGTCTTTACAGCCTGGTTTCTGACTACCTCTCCAATCAACCTCTCCTTCCAGCGATACTTGAACGCAATGTTTTAGCCACCCTGAATGGCTCTTTCCACTGCAGGGTGTTGTAAGAAATGCCTCTCCTTGGGCTATTCCTTCTTGTTTTGCACATATCCTCCACCTTTACCCCCCCCAAATCAGGAGAATTCCTTTGCATACTCGAGATCTCAATGTAGACATTACTCTGTGCAGGAAATCTCTCCTGACAACCCTCTTTTTCTCTCTATCTGGGCTGTCTTTCTCCTGTAACAATAGCTTCCTACTTTAGCACAAACTACTCTATACTGAATGGCTCTCCAAATTCTGGTGGGCACAGAAGTCACCTCCAGTGCTTACTAAATGTGCACTTCCAGGCCCCAGACCAAAGGTTCCGGTTTAGTAAAGCTTGGTTGAGCCCAAAATTTTAGAAACACTGATCTGGTATAATTGATTGTTTACTTATTAGAATCCTGTGGTTCTCGGAGGGCAGAGACTATTAT
This sequence comes from Rhinolophus ferrumequinum, assembly GCF_004115265.2. Classification (NCBI taxonomy): domain Eukaryota; kingdom Metazoa; phylum Chordata; class Mammalia; order Chiroptera; family Rhinolophidae; genus Rhinolophus; species Rhinolophus ferrumequinum. The sequence goes on along the minus strand of NC_046289.1, from coordinate 39,529,300 downwards.
AATCCTAACACCCAGCACAAGGTATGATATGATACAGACAGTCATTAGGCAATTGTCAAATAAGTGAATAAATGATGTGAAAACAGGACGAGTGAAAATGACTCCAGACAGCAAGCTTAGGGAACAGGGAGGTAATGGAAAAAAATGGGAAGGGGTGTCTATTTGTGGGAGAAAATGATGAATGCCTCCATGCTAATTTCAGACAACAGGTGGGGACTCTGAAGTGGTACCCCGCCTTCCATGCCTCCTGTCTGGCACTGACTATGAAGTGGAAAATGGCCCAGCCCTGTTTACACTACCTATGTACTCCCAAGGACTCAGATGTATGTTTTCCCCAAAGGCAGCATATAATTTTGAGAATTGCAATCATTTTTTCCATGTCCTTTTGAGGGCTATAAAATAATTTTAGATGCAATAGTAATTCTAGGTCCTGGTTTACCCTTGACCTTTGAAGTTTGATTCAAAACATCACACACCTCCCAGCCCAGATGTTGGCAAGTTAATGATATATTGCTGTAAGAAATTGCACTGTCTCGTTTGTACAAGGAGCTGGAAATTTTTGGTAATGTTATCTTATCTCGATTTTTTTTGGGGGGGATACAACTGTAATATAGTTTTGTCAGTATAAAGGCAAACGATGAAGAATCAGGAAAAATAATGAAGCTGCCTAGTGTTTATGAACTGGGCATTGTCATGTATGAACTCTTCAAAACCCATAGTGACTTTTCTAGCCCAAGAATAAAGAGGATAATTTCCAGCTAAGAGAGTCCAAAGGCTTTTTTTAGAGCGTGAGCTCTTTTTACTCATTTCCTACATCCAGTCCTCATCCTTGGTTTCTAAATGATAGGATTCACACAGCACTAATTACTAAACCTGCTCCGCCAACCACTCTTAAAAACCCGTTAGCCTTGTAACTGGCAAAATTGACTTTAAGAAGAATAATGTCTTTATAAGGTAAGCAGTCAACAAATCCAGCTATGCCCTCTCACAGTGGTGTCTGTGATTTGAGTATATTTCCTAAGATTCCCTACCGGGTTGTAAGCATCTGGAGGATATGGGGCAGATATCCTTCTCAGCACCTACTACAATGTTTGTACATTGTTTAAGTGCTTAATAATAACCTGTGAAATTGCTCATCTGTAGCACCTTTCTGGTTCTGATTAGCTAGTTATTGTGCAGTGCAGGGCATGTAGCTCAGGGAACACTGGCGGATTAAATGTCAAGACATACTCTCCTAACACCTTCCTAGTATTTATTTTTCTGGGGAAGAGCAGCTAATCATGGCCAGAGTCTTAGGCACCTTCTCCTGGCAGGCGTGTTGTCTTCAAGCATGGACAAGGCTGGTCCTGGAAGCGTTATTAGCTTTTCTGAGTAAGTGGAGAATCTCCGGTTCAAAGAGGCTGAGACGACTACTCCTGAGATTCCATGACATGCGGGTGGCAGAGTGGAGGCCAGAAACTTTCCTGAGCAAATAGATGACTTCTTGGAAGCAATTACAAGCCGCCAGCTTTTTAAGGAGCAGACATTTTCTTACATGAAACTTGGCCTTTATCTTCTTTTTCAGTTTTCTGAATTGGAAGATTTTTTTTTTCTGTCTTCTTTTCTTTCACTGGTTTCATATGGGAACCTCTGCTTACGAACCCTCTGTTCTTTTTTAATAATAGTTTTCCAGTAAGGTTTCTTCATATGCTCTTTTTAGACTCTTGCCATCGCCCCTACCTTCTCCCTGCCTCACATTGCTCAATGTTAACACTGACTGCAGGTTCCCAGCCAGAGGGAGGTGCTGTTTCATCTGTGTGTTTAAAGATATCTTTTCTTCCCATAATAGCTTAATGTTTTCTCCTTCCTACTGTAATTCTTTATGTATGACCTCCTCAAACTCAGAAAGTTTTTCTGCTGATTCTACAACATATTTATTTAATATGTGTGTGTGTGTGTGTGTGTGTGTGTGTGTTCTCAGTGATGTTTTCTTGACTGAGAACCATTATGAGAAAGGCATTCCCCAACCCTGATTAGGATTGATGCTTAAAAGAAGCTCTCAGTATCACCATAACCTAGCTCTTCTATATAATAATAACACAATGACAAGACACGTTGGTGTAATTGCTGTCCTAAGTTGAAAATATGTCCATGTGATATTCTTTTGCACTTTCCTATTCCCCAGAGTACCGGGGCAGCCAGTGCAGCAGCCAGCAATTGCAGTCACTGGCAAGGTGTGCTTGGCAGCTCTACCAGCCAGACGTCAAGTTTTATCCTGTTCCAATAATAGGGTCTGGGTGGCAAACTGGCTTCCTGCTGACACATAAATCTGCCACTGCCCCTTGGAGTGTTCCTGGAAGCCTGGACGAGGGCTGGCTGCTAACCATTCAGCTCTAGGGAGGGGAGTGAACTAGCCCTGACCCTTCCCTAGGATGTAGTAACTGGGTGGTAGAACTCTCTTTTAGGATTGGAGAGATTTTCTGAAGGCTGAATACCTGCTCCTTTTGGTGACTTCTGTGTCCATCCAGAGCACCTCGATTCTTTTCTCGGTGTCATTCCATCATCTTACACAGAAGTATCCTCCAAATCCAAGCCGATCCTCCCATATCTCTTGTAATGAGATCAGTTGGAGCCCGTATTCTACCATCCAAGTGGCTTTGGGAGGGCAGGTGGTTCTACTTCACTTTGGGTACAGAATGTGCTGAAAGGTCTAAACCAGCTCCTGTGAAAGCCAAATCAGCGTGAACAGTCTAAAATTTTCATTTCAACTAGAGTAATTTCCCCTGCTTAGTAGATACTCAAAAGAAGTATTCTTATTGAGTTCCTTTGCAAGTAGGTACTTGTCCAGGCAAGAAGGTCCTCTTTAAATAGAAAGTAAATGAGGTTATCTCAAATTCTACTCTGGCTATACTTTTGGGAGATTGGACAGATAATAGTGGGAAGTCTAGCCCTTTAGTAGAGAAATGTAAGGCTTCGGAATCAAGAGGAATCTTGTGTCTATATTTACTAGAAATAATATAGGTAATAATAATATCATTATGATATAATGATAATAAAAATAAAATGATACAGATAATCATAATTTTTGAAAGCATTACTTTTGAAGATCAAATGTGCAAATGCATGAAATTCACTTAACACAGCACCTGACATGAAATTTGTACTAGTCAATGCTTTAAGAATATTTTTTCTGGTCCCTTTGCACGTCGTCAGCACAGATGTGTGTCTAAATTCTTCCGTGTCACTGGCCATTAGCATGGATGATAGAAGTGCCGTAAGGAAATTGGTTTGAGATTGAACTCCCTTGCTTGAGTGGCTGCACAGGCCTATCTTACTGTTGTGTAACTTAACATTTTTCAGCTTCAGCCTCGATGACAGGTTTGTGTAACATGCCACAAGGCCCCCTGTAATTGTGGTTGGACGAAGAGAATATATGGGATAATGATATGACTTTTCCCCACCCTTTGCTCAACACTGTGGTATGGAAGGAAGAGGCCTCTCGGAAAGCACTTTCAGAATGGCAGGAGCACGTGTGTTGGTTTGTCTTAGCACACAGCGTTCTTGGCGTCTGCTCCTGGTGGACTTGGTCAGGCCTGCGGGGCTGAAGTTCACTATGGGAGATGGTTAGAACTTGGTGCTCTGCGAGCAAGTGCGATTCACGGCCACTGAAGATTTTGCAGAGATGTAAATGTTTGTGGAGTCCTCTAAAGTTCATATTTTCCATGCATCTGGAAATTCCAGTTACCGAAATTGATTTGTCGCTCTTTGACTATAATTTCCATTCCTTTAGTGATAGGTAGTCTGGGACTGCATTTAATTAAAGGCTCATTCCTTCTTTCCAAATTCCTCCTTTACCAACCTTCATTTGTCTAACAAGCTGAGGAGCTTCTTGGGTTTTTTCATTGAAGTCTAAGGAGAGAGTTTAGGAGTCTGTGAATTCTGTCATAGTCTGGTAGTGATCTAGTCACCATTTCCTTTCCTTTCCCCCACTTCATCAGTGATACTATTAAGAACAACAAAAAAAGAGCCCACATTAGAGCTTCTCAAACTTTAATATGCATACAGTTCACTTGGGGTCTTTGTTAAATTGCTTTCTGGTTCAGGAGGTCTAGAGTTGGCCTGAGACTCTGCATTTCTAATAAGTTTCCAGGTGATTTCCATGCTGCTGGTAGGCAGATCGGAGCTCAAGTATAACTTCCTTCCAAGTTATACACAAAGTTCTGTAGAGATTTCAATTCTCCAAACATTTACTGAGCCTTTCAGCAAATGCAGCTATTTTTTTGCTCTGAATCCTCATGTGGAAGTTTCTGATCATTTTAGATTTCAGCAGTACTAAACACTGTGGATTTATGCAGCCTTAACGTAGCTCCATTTTGCCTTCAGTTAGTTTATTTTATGTCAATATTTATCATCCACTTAGAATTTCAATCCTTGCATATGTAGTTGTTGCTGTAACAAGCAGGATATACATAAATAGAAATGTATAGTCCGCTGCAGTGACTCTCTTGGGGTTGTTTGGCTTTTGCTGGCCTTTGGATTTTGAGTTTCCTTTGGTTGATTTCACCATCAGATTTGGCTTTGTCAAACTCACTGATAGAGTCCCTTTCTAGGGTGTCTGCTAATGGCACTTTCCTCAATAACCCTAAATTACAGGAAAATTACTCTTAATTTTTTCTGTCATCTGTTCCATTGTAAAATAGGCACACAGAAGCAAGCTAGGACTTCTTTGGCCACCTTGTGTAATAAAACAATGAACAGACAAACTCAGACAACATGGTTTAAAACATCTTCCCAATTTCCTCTTTTTGAAGACTAGGAACATATCTAAGACCATGTGAGAGATGAAAATTTAGGATATACCTATTTTTTGGAATTGAATGAAGTGATCTAAAGTGTAGCAAACATTAGGTCTGTCGGTTAGAAGCACAAACTATAGCATTGGCCATGCTTTCCTGACTCTTCCTCTTTTCTTGGTTGTCTATTCATAATTCCCATCTCATAGGCACATTATTAGATGATTTAAACCTAATGAATCAAGCAATTAAAAGTAGTTTACTACATTATTAGATTGTTTATTTGAGATCTTTCTTTTTTCTTAATATAGGCATTTATTTTATACTTCCCCCTTAGAACTGTGTTTGCTGTATTCCATGTTTTGGTATGTTGCATTTCAGTTTTCGTTTGTTTTAAGGTATTTTTTGATTTCCCTTTTGATTTCTTCTCTGACTCATTAGTTATCCATGAGTATGTTGTTTAATTTCCACATATTTATGATTTTTCCAGTTTTTCTTCTGTTATCACTTTCTAGTTTCATAACATGGTCAGAAAAGATACTTGGTATGATTTCAATTTTTGTAAATTTGTTAAGACTTTTTGTGACCTAACATATGATCCATCCAGGAGAATATTCAAAGTGCACCTGAGAAGAATGTATATTCTGCTGCTATTGAATGGAATGTTCTGTATATGTCTGTTGATTGAAAGTATTGTTCAAGTCCAAAATTTCCTAATTGATTTTGTCTGGATGATCTATCTGTTGTTGAAATTGGGATATGATGTCCTTTACTATTATTGTATTGTCTATTTCTCCCTTCAGATCTGTTGTTATTTGCTTAGTATGTCTGGGTGCTATAATGTTGGATACATATATATTTGTAATTAATATATACTCTTGATTAATTGAACACTTCTTTGTTTCTTGTTACAGTTTTAGACTTAGAGTCTATTTTGTCTGATAAAGTATAGCTGCCCCTGCTCTCTTTTGTTTTCCACTTGCATGAAATATCTTTTGTATCCCTTCCCTTTGTGCTTAAATGTGTCTTAAAGCTGAAATGAATCTACTGTAGGCAGCATATAATTAGGTCGTGTGTGTGTGTGTGTGTGTGTGTGTGTGTGTGTTTAATTCATTTGCCACTCTATCTCTTTTGATTGTATAATTTAATCATTTACATTTAAAGTAAAAATAATTACTAATGCCATCTCATTAGGTGTTTTCTGGCTGTTTTGTAGTTTCCTTGTTCCGTTCTTCCTCTCTTGCTCTCTTCCTTTGTGAATTGATGAGTGATCCTTTTAAAAAAACAAGTCAGATCATGTCACTCTTCTGCTCCACTGGTTCTCCATTTAACTCAGAGTAAATGTCAGAGTTCTTAAAAAGGCCCACAAGACCCTACAAAATCTCATCTCTCTTACATCTCCAAACTCATCTTTTACTCCTGCTATTTATTCCCTGTATTCACTCCACTCACTACAGTGGGCTTCTTGCTGGTCCTGGATCATGTCATCATGAGTGTCCAGTCCCAGGACCTTTGCACTTGCTATTTCCTGTGACTGTAATACTTATTCCTAAAATATTTCAGCACTCACATTCTCATGTTAGATCTTTGCTCAAAGGTCATCCTTATAAAAAACACCTTCCTTGGACCCCTTGTAATAAATTTCAATGCTCCCACCCTAGGAAGACACATGAACTTTCCCTACATTATTATTTTTTCTATAACTACATATGATCATTGGACAAATTATATATTTTACTTATTTGTTTATCACTCCAGATTAGACTATACGCTCCATAGGACAGGGATTTTTGTTTATTTTGTTCTCTGCTCTATCCCTGGTGCCTGGCATATACTAGGTAATCAATAAATGTTTATGAAAGGAATAGATAAATTAAAAAATGAATAAATGAGGGAAAAGGGATGGATTAGGGGACGTCTGAGTATCCAGCTGGCAGTGTGAATTGGGAGGAAGAAGGGACAAATTTAAAATCCAACATCTGCTTCTGTGTTCTTAGACTTGGCTGGTCAGAGGTGGCTCAACTCTTATCACCTGGCCACTGACATCTGACAACATCATAAAACAATATATTGGAATGAATCAGGTTCTGGAATGACGGAAAGCCTCCACATGTCAGGGTGACCTTGAAATGGGGAGCAATGATCCCTTGTTGCATATTCCCCCCAAATGATTAACTCAAGGCTGCCAGAGACTCTCTCTGGTATTATCCCCAGCTCTCAAAGAATACATATGAAAAAGGGTGGCTTTCCAGAAACATCTCACTGGTGGAGCAGAGTTGACTTCTCTGTTTCCTGTCTTTCTGGATTATGCTTTTGCTAGCTTGAAGGAGGCAATCGACTGTGTAGGTTTAAAATGTTCTTTAGAGATCCTATTCTATGTCAGAGAGTGAAGAAAGGATTAATTAAGCAAAGTAGAACTTGGAAGGTGGTTTGACTGCAGTTAGTCATCATCTTTAACGTTGGTGTTTTTATTATGCTCAGGAAGTGCACTTCTCTGGGTCACTTTGTCTTGTGATGCTCACTCCTCATGCCATTATTCTTAACCCCAAAGGATAGGGGCAGTTGGCTCAGATCAGCATTGTTGGACTGCTTCCTTCCTTTGGAGAGTGGGCTGGAAAAGTTCTCTCCTCTCAGAAGTGCCTCTGGAGGTGAAGAATATGAATCAGATTGCACGCAAAAACCAGAAAGAGAGAGATGGGGTGAAATTGGGGAAGAGTCACTTCTTAATTTAACTTGACTTTCCCTTACCTGAAAGAAAGTCTTTTGTGTTTTTTTGGAAGGAGTAATGACTGATTCTCCTCCAGAATTTAAGACCCACTGGGCAGACTTTTCCTCTGTGGACCCAGATTCTGCTGGAAACCCCCTTTCTGTTCTAGTTCCCACTGGATAGACTCTGGGAACACCATTTCCTCCTGTTATCCCTCTAGCCCAAGGAGTGGTGGTGTCTTCCTGCTTTTGCTCATCTTGGGGAAGTCTCACCATTCTTTGTTTGGATTCTCAGCTTTTCCATCATCTATGTAACCAATTCTGTTCCAATTTTATTTTGTTTCGAATATACAGAATGCTTTTGGGTTTTTTGTTTGTTTGTTTGTTTTTTTGACTGCACACTCACTAGTCTGCTGAGCTTAAACAATTTTTAAGTTTTATAAATATAAGACCATTTGTCACATTGTTTTTGAGAGTTTTTCAGTGTATAAAACTGAAAATATTGACTTTGATTTGTGTAGATGTATATACCTATCCAGTCATGTCTTTGTTTAGTATTTTTATACCACTCTGTGGGGTTCATGAACATGGGCTTTGGGACATTGATTTTCTGTTGTAGGCTGAAAACTCCTAGAGAATATATAAATGTTTTTTAACTTAGACTCCTATCATGTCATCAAATATCTGCCACCAATGAAAGGTATAGTATTTGGAATTTTGTTTAACTTCTATGGGCTTCAATTTCTTCATCTGTAAAAGAAGGAAGTTGTATTTAGAGGTCATTAAAAATTTTGAATTTAGCCTCAAAACCTCTTTTTTTCCAAGTAAAATTTGACCTGAAACTCAGCATATAAAGTGAGAGACCCTAAATTCACTTTCCTGACCTTCAGATGACCTCTCCTTGTCTCTTGCAGCAGCCCTGAATCACCATTGCCCAAACCTGGAATATAAAATGAGTAAATCACTGGTGCTCAGATTCTGGTCTAACAACTTTTGATTTTATGCTTCTTGAAGGAAGCCAGTGATACTGTTTTGGCAGAGTTTTAGTTTTCAGTTTTAAGACTAAGATGTAAGAAAGCAAACATTTTTAATCCTGATTTTTTTATCTTAATTATTTTTCTCAGTGAAAACATTTTTCAGCCTGATTTTATTTATCATTACTTATCTTACAGTGAAGGAGAAAAACTCATATTTCCTTAAAATCGCTAAGGTTTCATTAGAAAAAAAGCCAGCAGAAAAGTATCTTATTTAAAGAAATAAAATTGGGCCTGCACTCATAAAAATATGTTCAAGTTTCCAAAATGTAGTATTGCTTAGACTGTCAGGGCCTGCTCAAGTCCATGGCCACACTTAGTCTTCCTCACACTGAGATAGCATCTTAGCCTTACTCTGTTCTCCCTAAGATTCTGGGTCAATGCCCTCCTCAGTGGGCTCTAACGCAATATGCCATGCCTTACCTCAAGACACTCTGCCTTTGGCTTTGTTCCCAGTTTAGCTATGTCCCTGACACCAAGCTCCCCTGAGCCTGGATATTGAAGCAAAAGCCACCTCATTTCCCTGTGCCCGGTTCCCAGTCCTGATAACTTGCTAAGAGTCTCAGCCCTACCAGGAAAGGATGCTTTCAGGGAGTCTGGAGCTGAGCCTTGAAGGACCAATAGAAGCTTATTACTGGTGGATATCAGGGAGGGAAATTCAAGCAGAGGCATTAAGGCATATTTGAGGAAGATCAAGTTAGTGAATATGGCTGTGACACCAAAGAGATGAAGGTGAAGGCCTTAAATGTCAGGCCAAGGACCTTGGGCTATATTTTTCAGCAATTGCCGTTATGGAAGAGTTTAAAGTAGTGGAATATCACAATCAGATTTGCATTTTAGGAATATTTTTGGGAGGAAGTGTTGGTTGGAAGGAGGTGAGACTAGAAACAAGAAGGCCAGTGGAGAGGTTCTAACACAAGTGTTTAGGCAAGAAATGACAAATGTTTGAACAAAGACAATATCAGTGGAGATGGGCTAGGGTGGAGGAAGATCTGAAAGTGTTTATGAAGCAGAGTAGACAGTACCAACGATCAGGTGAAAAGACAAGTGGTGGAGAAGATGGAACTACTGAGGGTAACTTTCAGAAAACTGGGAGGTAACTCCTGGGTTTGTGTTTTGGGAGTTGGGTAAGAATGGGGATGCCATTCCCTAAAATGGAAAATGCAAGATGAGGTGATATTGGACGTGTTATGTAAGAAGTGTTTGGGGGATGCCAAGTAGAGATGTGCCATAGTCAATTCATAGTCTGAAAATCACATCTAGCTCAAGAAAGACTTCTTGGCTTGAGATTAATTTGGAAACCATAAATATACACAGGATGACTATAAATTTTGAAAACATAGATAATAATATTTTGTCATGTGTTATAATATAGTACCAATAAATCATTTCTTTTGTATTCGCCTATGTTTCCAGACTTTATAACCATTCTGAAGAAATGTGTTAGAGCCAAACAGAATATATAAAGTGAGAAGAGAAATGGAATCCTAGAAACTATAATATTTATGGGGCAAAGGAGACTGAGAAGAAATAGGGAGGAGGTAAGATTTAAAGCCCAGAGAAAGCCCAGAGGAAGGCAATACTTTTTTGAGATGGAAGGAAAAATGGTAAGGATGAATAAAAATGTGCAAATGTCAGCCCACTGGCCATCAAAAGTCCTTTAAACCTCTTCCCCCCTCTGGTCAAAAGTATTACTTTCTCTAGAACAGTGGTTCTTGACTTTTATACGGTAACAAGTTCTTTGAGAATCTTTTGGAAGCCATAGGCCCTCTTCCACACATGACTAGCAGGAATAGAATGAAGTATAGGGGGTAACAGTCCTGAAGCCTAACACCTAAGAATCCCAGGTTAATACTCCTAGTATTTTGTAAAACAACTTCTAAATATTCACAGGGTAAGTCTTAGTTTCCCTGCACCTTGGAGAAACGCTGGTTTATTTCCTCTGAGAAAGCAGAGGAAAAAGAATAAATGTTGTACAGTAGCATGATGTCATTACATTTATCAAAACCCAAATCTCTTTTTTCCCATTAGAGGGACATTTTTCTTTCTTTTGTGTATGTTGTCCCTTACTTAACAACTTAAAAATGTTTTTCTTAGCTGAAATTGGCTTTAGCTTTATTTGCATAGTTGTTGATGATTGTCGTTACCATAAATTGCTTTAGCTTATGAGTCTCAGCCATAGTTTTCAGACCATATTAAGGATCATATTCCTTTCAGAGAACATTTTCCCCCAGCAGATATAACCTAGTGTCCTATATTGCTTCTTTTCATTTGATACTGCGACCATGTCTTTTAAATATTCCTTTTTATCTTTATTTTTTCTTATATCTTTAGTATTCCACTTTTAGTCCTGCTGTTTTACTGTTGTCTATTATTTTATTTTGTTTCTTTCCCTCTTTACTTCTTACTTTTTGCTTCTTGTGTTGCAGATTCTTCTGTGTCATTATCCTATGCTGCTGGATCTTGCATTGCTCTCCCTTATATACTTTTGTACAAAAATAATATATGTGTGGACTGTGCCCAATAGATGTCAATCTTTCTATTATTTTGTACATGTTTCACATGTTGATAATTTAATATCAAGCATTGAAATTCTCTGTTCACCGTTGAAATTTTTTTTATCCAACTGCTCTCCAATACCATCTGGTAAAGCTTGGAAAATTTCAGATGGGAAAATTAAAAAGGTCTATGATATCTAACTGCAGATTTGCTCGCCAGGTCCTAGATTTTAGAAGTTTTATGTCACAAATCCATTTCTCTTCTTCTTGGTTGTATGATTCTGACTCTTGGAGTACGGCAAAGTTGAGATCAGAATCAGATCGTGAAGCTTCTAGGCCAAACTGAGATATTCTGACAGAAAGCACACCCACTCTCGGCATCCTAGTCAGCACAGTAAGGGTGTGATAGACTGAGGAAGGGCAACCGTAGAAAAAGTGATCAATGGTCTAGAGGTGAGTGTGGTTCCATCACTTAGTTTGGCTTCTGGCTTTTCACTAAACTTTTTTTTTTCCTGTGAGAGTATTTATCATAATAGACATATGTTTTTAATGTATCAGTCAGGAGGATGTGTGGTCTTGTTTATTCTTGATTAAAAAGCCTATGTCAAATAAGAATTATTTCAAAGTTGCAGTAATAATTGGAGCAATAAGATGGTAAGGGGTAATTAAAGGATGCGGATTTCTTTCAGAAGTAAAAAGGAATCTGGTGACCACATGTATTCATCTTCTCTTCCTTAATGAGTGTGATGAAAGATTTCAGGGTAAGAAACTATACAGATTGGAGATACACCACCTACATGCTAATGTGTCAGATTTGAGCCCAGATTCCCTCTTTGACTACATTCAGGAATGTGCACCTTTAAGATTGTACCCTAACCGGCAATGTGCACATTTCATACCGTGAGGATGCTTGGCCACAGTGACACCGGTGGTGCAGATGTCAGGTCCCTCCTTACGCCCCCAGCCCCACACACATTTTGGATGGGAAGTAGAGTTGCTTACCCTTCCCATTTTGAACTCTTGGACCACAAACCATAAATCACCCAGGTTATTGCTCATGAAGTATAGCCATCTAAGGATTTTCTATTTCAGCTGGTTAGACTTGGAAAACTCAGACAATTGAGCATTGAGAAATTATCCTGGGGAAAAACTGTTTTTACTATACATAGAACTGTTTTCTTCTTTTTGCAGAACTCTTGTTGGGTATATTGTCCAGCAAGAAAAAGACATCCAATCCTTTTGATCATTATTGAACAATTGGTCCCCATGTCTTTGTGTCTTTTGAGAGTTGTCCACGGGTCCATCACAGCACATTAAACATCCTATTTTGTGCTTTACTGGGCCAATTCCCATTGGTTTCAATAGTTTCTGTACCTTTAATGGGACACTCTATATGGATTAATATTCATGAACACAGTGATGTGATAAGGACCATCTTCTATTTAAAATTCAGTTCATGTCAGTTGCACTTGAAAAATGTGCTCTGAGATCTAATTTAAGGAAAAAAGGAAAACGAATGTGATAATCTACATATTGTGTCACTCATTAAGGAAATAAAATATGTAAACAGAAAAGTAATTCAAGAAAAATTTAAACTATGCTGTATGTGTAGCATAGGAAATAAATGCTGTGAGGACAGCAAGAGTAGGTTATAAGCAGTAAGTCTGTATTTTTCCTGAGAGCCTTATAGGAAGGGTTGGAAGTAAACTGCCACTGCACAGGTGGGAAAGAATTAAGAGAACCTTAGTTTCCTCTTCAGAATAGAGCGTTTTGCCTCTGACCAATTGCTTAGGAGGCAAATGATTCTGTTTAATTATTCTGCTAGTGACTAGAGTATACTTTTAACTAGGTTTTAACATTTATGTCATCTAAAAAAATTTTAAAATTCACCTAAGCATTTAATGAGGCCAGTGCATGCTTTTGTTAGAGATGTTTTAAGATGAGTTATCTGACTCATGAGAGAATAAATATGAATATTCTTAGTGGGACATAAGAACTATGTTCTAAGATTTTAGATGTTGCCTTTTTTACAATCATGCTTCATTTTGGTATTTTGTGTAGAGAACATCATGATTCTTTTCTTAAATGTATGAAGAGAAGGATGAAGGGTCATGCTGCTAGAGTGGTAAAGTAGACAGAGCTCAGGTTCCAATGTTAGATTCTAATTATGGGATATCCATTGATTCCATTTTATAGATAAAGGCACAAGTCAGGCTTTGTCTAGATTGACCTGTCTTTGAACAAGTTATTTCAACCCTTAAGCTCATTTTTCCCATCTGTAAAGTGGAGATAACACACCACTTTGCAGAGTTTAAGAAAACTGAAATAGGTTAGTGCTTGGAAAATAGTAGATACTCCAAGAACTATAGCTACTATTAAAACAACAGCAACAGCAACAACAACAATAATAGCTAACACTTTTAGAATCTTCTATTTAAAGTCTCACTATAATCAAGATATAGTTTTAAGAGCTTTCCATGTGCTACCTCATTTAATCCTTACAACAACTTTATGGGATATCCATTGACTCTGTTTTATAGATAAGGCACAAAGAGTTTAATATAACTTCCCCATAGTTATTTGCCTCATTGTGAAGCATAACAGCAAAAGTATCAAAAACACTATACTATACTGATTCCAGAGGTCTGCATTGAAAGCAATCTAATGAAACATTTTAGAAAATGGTGCCTATGAACAGGACTCAAAAACTCAAGAAGATTCTCAGTTCTTTACCTTTGTTCAGCCCGTCAATTTTCAGTACATGCTCTTTGAGAAGACTGATATTTTAACATTTGTGGACATGTTTCAAACTCAGTTGTTATATTCCTTTGGTGAACTGTCTCTTTCTAGGTAGCACACTATTTGTCTTCATAAAACCTAACAATATCTGAAGCTAATTGATATTAAAGAATTTGTTTAGAATTTTGAGGAGAGGCAAATAGGTAACTATTGACTGATAACTACAATTTGAAAATGATTTTATATTTTATGCTCATTATTATACACAAATGTCATTTAAACCCATGGGACAATGCTCTTATCTGCTTCTTTTCTTACTAAAAAAAAAAAAAAAAAAAGCAAAACCACAAAAAACTCAAAATAATAAAACCTGGCTTAGAAGTGAAATCATAAAGCTATCAAGTAGTTGCACTTTTTTGTTTGTATTTTATTTATTGTTGAAGTAGCAGAATTAAAAGCTCAGAGACCATTATGCATTTGTCAAAAAGCTACGTTAGTTAGGTAATGATCACAGCTTCTTTTTGTTCTTCAGAATCAGTTTATAGTCTGAAACATCTAAAATTTCTTACCATAAAATTTATATAAGTTCTATTTTTGGAAGAGTTTGAGAAGGCTTGGTATTAATTCTTTTTCAAATATTTGGTGGAATTCACCAGTGAAGCTGTATGTTCCTACACTGTTATTTTTTTAGAAGGTTTTTGATTGCTGATTCGATTTCCTTACTAGTAATTTCTTTGCTCAGGGAAATTAAGAAAACAATTCCATGTATGTATTATTAAAAAGAATAAAAAACCTAGGAATAAATTTACCCAAGGTGGTGAAAGACCTGTATATTGAAAACTGTAAGACATTAATGAAAGAAATTGAAGAAGACACAAATTAAGGGAAAGATATTCTGTGCTCATGGTTTGGAAGAATTAATATTGTTAAAATTTCCATACTATCTAAAGCAATATATAGATTCAATGCGATACATCTCAAAATTCAATGACATTTTTCACAGAAATAGAACAAACAATTCTAAAATTTGTATGGAACCATAAAAGATTAAAAATAGCCACAGCAATCTTGAGAAAGAAGAACAAAGCTGGAGGCATCACACGCTCTGATTTCAAACTATATTACAAAGCTACAATAATTAAAACAGCATGGTATTGGCATAAAACCAGACACATAAATCAATGGAACAGAATGGAGAGGCCAGAAATAAACCCACACATATATGGTCAATTAATTTACAACAAAGGAGCCAAAATATACAATGGGGAAAGGACAGTCTCTTCAATAAATGCTATTGGGAAAATTGGACAGCACATGCAAAAAAAAACAACAAGCTGGATCACTCTTATACCATACACAAAAATTAACTCAAAATGGATTGAAAACTTGAATATAAGACCTGCAACTATAAAACTCTTAAAGGAAAACATAGTCAATAAGCTTCTTGACATAGGTCTTGGTGATGACTTTTTGAATATGACACCAAAAGCAAAAGCAACAAAATCAGAACAAGTGAGACTGCATTAAACTAAAAAGCTTCTACAAAGCGAAGGGAAACATCAACAAAATGAAAAGGCACTCTACTGAATGGCAGAAATTATTTACAAATCATATATCTGATAAAGGGCTAACATCTAAAATATATAATGAACCCATACAACTCAATAGCAAAAAAACCCAAACAACCTGATTTAAAAATGGGCAGAAGCTTCTGAATAGACATTTTTCCAAAGAAGATATACAGATGGCCAACAGGTACATGAAAAGATGCTCTACATCATTAATCATCAGGAAAATGCAAACAAAAACTACAATGATACATCACCTTACACCTGTTAGAATGGCTACTATGAAAAAGACTAGAAATAACAAGTTTGCCGAGGACGTGGAGAACAGGGAACCCTTGTGTACTGTTGGTTGGATTGTAAATTGGTACAGCCAGTATGGAAAACAGTATGGAGGTTCTTCAAAAAATTAAACCTAGAGTTATCATATAATGCACGAATTTCACTTCTGGGTGTTTACCCAAAGAAAACAAAAACACTAACTCGAAAGCTATATACACCCCCATGTTCATTGCAGCGTTACTTATGATAGCCAAGATATGAAAACAACCTGAGTGTCCATCAATGGATGAATGAATAAAGAAGGTGTGATATATATATATTATTTAGCCATAAAAAATATTATTCAGCCATAAAAAAGAACAAAATCTTGCCATTTGTGAAAATATGGCAAGGGTATTGGCATAAAAACTAACACATAGATCAATGGAACAGAACAGAGAGCCCAGAAATAAATCCACACATATATGGTCAAATTATTTACAACAAAGAAACCGAGAATATACAATGGGGAAAGCACAGAGAAAAAAGTCCAACAGAGAAAGACAAATACCATATCCTGTGTCTTATATGTGGAATCTTAAAAACAAAACAAAACAAAAACCAAACTTATGAAAGAACCCTAAATTGATTAAAAAACAAAAAAAGGCTCATAAAAAACCCAAACAACCCCCTACCCCAGAGAAGAAACCCCAAACCATTTACAAAGTCAGATAATCCTGCATATGACAAGGAGCTACTTTAATTAGGTAATGATCACAATTTCTTTCTGTTCTTCAGAATCAATAAATAGTCTCTAATACTTAAAATTTCCTACCATAAAATTTAGATAGGTTAGTATAACTCACAGTTTTATAGTGACTACGCAGATAAACATGATTAAGATTACAAAAATGATAATGAAATTCCAAAGGAAGAATTTGTCTAAAAATATATTGAGCAATTAAGTGTACTTTCATAAAATCCATTAGTAGGTATACTGGGTTATTTTTATTAACAATGTGTACATTTTTAACACATAAACATTTTAAAATCTCACTGGAAGTTAAGAAAATGAAAAGTTTGATTTCACTTTTCTCTTTCTGAACATTCTGGGTGATATAATCCCTAGAAATGGTAATATTAGAATACTATAATGTTAAATGAAGTTAAAAAAATAATTTGTTTCTGATAGTGTACTAACAATAGCTTGCAATATTTGGTCCTTTGTTTCCTTATTTTGATGGATCAGAAGTTTAATGATTTTAAGTGGGTTATTAGGTTTGTAGTTTTTTTTTTTGGGGGGGGTGTAAAGGACTCCTGGATGCATTGTTTCCTGAAACTTGGAAGACTAGGTTGAGAGAACTCATCTGTCTTGTTAATTACAAATGTACTGCAATTGGAAGAGGTGTTGGCAGAGGCCAACTACTCTAAGAAGGATTTATCATACCAACATTTTACTGACATTCCAACTAGTGGTTTTACTGCAGGGGAAAAGGTTCAGGCTGTGTGATGTTGACTTCTTTGAGGGAAACCCTCTCAATTCCATAAAAGCTTGTGTCAGTCTAATGTAAATGTTCTTGCCACTCTTAAATTCTTTGAGGGAAAATACAACAGCCATAAATATACTAGATTTCTATCTGAACTTAGATACATATTACAACAGGCCAATTATGTGTATTCACGTACCAGCAAAATCCATATTCTCTTGTTACTGTTAGAGTTTATGTTTCAAATTATTCAGGAGTTTATGTTTTATTTTTAAACCAGCTTTAGTGAGGTATAGTTACGTAGATTGAAATTCATCCATTTTAGGCATAGACTTCAATGAGTTTTGACAAATGAATACAGGTGTACAACCACCTCCACAGTGAAGATACAGGTAACCCCCATATAACACGGCACTTCTATAACACAGTTTCGCTCTAACATGGTTCAAGAATTGGGGAAAACCCTCGTACAACATGGCATCTTAGAACACGATTTCACTCTAACACAGTTTGAGAATTAGAGAAATCCCCGAACAACATGGAGTGTAATGAGAGCTTTTAAAAGATATCTCATTTGAAATTTTTTATTTGAGCATGGATGTCGTATCAGATTTGACTGCAGAATTTTAAAATTTATTACAATTTTAAATCCATTTTGCTCATGGAGTATTAAGTTTGGAGGATGAAAAAATCTTGTCAAAAAGAAAACACCCTTGATTAATGGTGCTTAGTAATGATGACAAAGAAAATGTTTAATACATATTAATATGTTATACTTTCGGTGAAAGTTGCTTTAATACAGATATTTCTCTTAATTATAAAAATATAATAGTATTTTTAAAAAAAGTTTTAGAACCTAACCCCCTTTTTTGTACTTGTTCTGTTTCGTATAACATGGATTTTCATAACACTGGCATTATTTAGGAACCTAACAACTGTATTATACGGGGGTTACCTGTACAGAACATTTCCATCACCCCACGAAGTTCCCTCAAGCCCTTCTGTGGTCAATCTTCTCCTTCTACCCCAGCCCCTGGCAACCATTGATTTGATAGGTTTTCATTTCCGAAACAAATCTTATATAAATAAAATCATTCAGTACGGGAGGCTTTTTAGTTTCATCAATGCAAACTAATGTAAGTCCTTGCTTCTCCTTCTGCTTGTGAATATGTTCATATTCATTTCTTAACTGTTTTTGTTTTGGGTGCCAAGAGAGCACGAGACAGGCAATAAAAAGGGGATTTTAAAAAAGAAATTTTTACGTGAGACTTGAGAAGAGTGATAATTGATATGATAAGTGAGTGGGTGGAAAAAATTCATTCAGTCTGCTTCCACCTGTGGGAAAAAAGTAGATGCTCATTTTTTGCAGTGTCCACCTAAAGAGCATTCGCTTTTTCACTAGTGAGTTTACAATAAAGTAATGGGATAACATGTTTTCTTCTCTTGTTTATATAGAAAGGGGGTTCTTAGTTAACTGAGGATTTCAAAATATTTGGATCTTGCAATATCCTGGACCTCTCTAGCTGAACTAATTTCTTTCCTCTGTAATAAATGGCATTCACCTTCTTTGAACTTTGTTAAAGAGGAGACAATGAGGGACAACAGAAAGACTGTTTTACTAGCTGTGTAACTTGAGTATGTCTCTTGCTCCCTTTGAGCCTTAATTTTCTCACCTGGAAAATGTGGCTTAATAATAATAATAATAATAATAATAATAATATCTTCTTCATTGGGCTGTTATAAGAACTGAATGAGGTAATGAAAATAATGCCCTGTGTCTGAGCATAGAAATAACAGAGAAAATATTATTGTCCTTTGTTCTTTTCTTCTTTTCCATATAATGCAAGGGAAAATATAATATTTTTAAATAATGTGTGACTCTTGTTGGTATATCATAATAGCAATAAGATGTCACAGTATTTATTCAAATAAGAAACATTAGCTGGGGGTGAGGAAAATTAGAAGATATGGTACCTATTGTTATGGTGCAGCCACTTTAACAGAAAAGAGTAAAAAAAACCTTCTTGAGATAATCAAAGAATGGTTATAAACCAACATAAAATATGAGTAGGATAAGTCAGTATAAATATGTAACATAAGACTGAGGAAACAGGGCTAAAAGAGGCATGAGAAATTTACCTGTCACAAAAGATTTTTGGATGTTGAGCCTGAGTCTTTGAGGAGGGGACTGGCTCAGACTGGCAAGCAGGCAGGCCAAGGAGAAAGGAAGGCATGAGTAAGGCAAGGAGGTGGGAATAGTTAAGGATACTAGAGCAGCAATGAGGAGATCTAACGTCTCATGGGGAGGGTTTATGCTGTAGGCAGCAATGGAAAAGAAACTGAAGGCCTAATTGGGAAGGTGAGAAAGGGAAGAGGTAGGGCAGTTAGAAAATGTAATGAAGTCATATAAGACTTTAAATAATGCTTATAGTTGATCTGAAGTGCAATCTGGAGCTACTTTAAATTCTGGAAGGGGATAGTGACGTGATGAAACCTGTGAGAGGAAGCCTGTGCTTCCATCACCATGCACAGTGGTTCAGGGTTCAGGATACAGATGTCTGTGGAGATGTGTCAAGATGCGCAGCACGCATGTAGCCACTCCAGGCTCCCTCTCCTATGGTAGACATCAACAATCAATCAGGACTCAGGTTCCGGGTGGAGCTTCAGCTCCTTTTCAACACAGCATTCTCGAGCTTACTAATTGTTGGTCAGAACTAGCGAAAGAGATGAAACCTATTGCCATTTCACTTGTGTTAAAGTACATAACAGTTGTTAATGAGGCATCACTTGGTGAATATGTTTTGCAGGTCTTAGAGTCACTCAATATTTTGAATTTATTCAGTAGCAAGATCTCCATCAGGACCTTGGCAGTCTATCACCAGAAATGCATTTGAAGGGCATTATTTGAAGTATGATATGACATTGCTGCCTCTAAATATTTTATAAGCTTTGCAAACTTAGAGGATAAATTTACTAAATCCTGTAACTTTTGTTTCTCATTATTTATGTTTTTTTTCACAGTCATTAAACATTCATTTGTTAAAGGCTTAACACATTCCATTACTCTACAGAATTTATATTTGCACCAGAACTATGTTTCAGAGCAATTCAGGATTAAATTAATGTGACAGGTCCTATTTATCAATATGGCAGTCCAACTGCTGGAGGACATAGGATGATTTACATCCAACTGTGTGTGTGTGTGTGTGTGTGTGTGCATGTGTCTCTGTGTGTGTGTACATAAGTGTGTATGTGTATATGTGTCTGTGTGCATACACATCTTGCATAAACTTGTGGGCTCTGCCCTGGTGTTTCCTTCAAACTAGAGTTTTCCTGATAAAATAATCCTCTAAATACCTCAACATATGGTTTAAATCATCAAAGAGAAAAAGCACTTGTAAAAGCACATAGAGGGCACCCAAAAACACGTACATGTTACCAGTTAACTCCCTGTGTAGTCAGTGTAAACCATAAAAGTCAGTTATTTTGAGTCAAATCCCAACATATGTGTATTTTCAAACTATCTTACTTAGTTTGAATTATGGGAGGTGCCCCAAGAAAGGACAACATGGGAAAAGCATTGTACTTATACTGTGTGTTTATAATGAGAATGTTTTCTGGCAAAAGGTCAAAGTTATTTTGAATGCCTCTGTTGTTATGGATTTTGTTTGTCTTCAGACCTGGTAAAATGGAATAAGAGTGGCCAACCATTTCAGATGCTTGCATGTTCCTATGACATTCCAGTGGCCCGGAGACACACAAAATAATAAGAATTCAAAGATCAGTAGATGTTGACAAAGTTGTTAGTACTTTTAGCATTTTTGTAAGAGAAACATGAAATCACCAAATTTTAGACGTGGAGAGGCCGCAGAGTTGATCAGTTACCCTCCTCACTTGACCAGTGTGCACACAAAGCAGCAGAGAGGGTGTGGGAGTTGCCTAGTTACTAATTTAGTTAGATTAGAGTTGTTACTGGCATCCTTGTCTGTGGACTTATAGTTCTATGAGTTTAAATATTTACTTATTTTTGGTGTTTTCCCCCTTGTTTTTATCTTAGTTTTAAGCTTTTTTGGGCGGATGCTTTTAAAAAGCTTTGCACTTGAAAATTCTGTAGCCATTGGGAGATTGCACCTGTGTTGGGGGTACTCCTCCACGGGCCGGCAAGAAGAGCTAAGAGGTGGTGAAGAACTCTTTTTCAGATCTCTGTGGTGAACTGGCATATGGGGGCATGGAATGGGGGTCCCTTTACTGAGGTCAGAGCCACAGAAGTTGGAGAAGGCAGGTGACTTTTCCTTTCTCTGAATGTATCATTCATTGTTCATTTGGAATTCAGTCATGCAATGACCAACCTTGTTCTATTACTTGACATTGTTGATAAATGTTGTGATTTCCTTTTTTATGTGTGTTGTTTTGTTTATGCAGCACAGCAGGGGCAATCAAGGCAGAGCCAAAAGGGGAGCCGTAAGACCTCCCTTGACATTCCCAGAATAAGTTGATGGACTCAGTGTCTGGTAGGCTGAGGTAGAGCAGACCGAGGGAGATACTCGATTGATACTGTTATTGTGATGTTTTCACCTGCCAATCTCCTCCTTGTTCACCTGGCGAATGCTTATAGACCTTTCAAGACCGAGTCTTAATGCCTCCTCCTCCTTTTATTATCACAAGACGTTCTCCCTCCTGCTTCTTTTGTGCTCCCACAAAGATATATTTGAAATAAGATATTTGGGCTGGATGGTTTCTGAGATCATCTCTGGTATTTAACATTTCCTAGTCCTTTTGACTCTTTTAAGCATTTGGGGATACTTAACTTTGTATCCATACTGGGTTTTTGGGTGGAGAAGTCATTGGAACAACTTGCGTGTCTCCTTGGTTGGCCTAGCACTACCTGTTTCCGGTGACCAAGTCCTTCAGCTGGTGGCCAGCCTGGCACTGGTTTGAATCAGGATTGGGAGAAATTTTTCTTTCAGGGCACATCCATAGGGCGGGTGGGGGGGGAGCTGCTTGAAGATGCTCTGTCCTGCACACCCAGAGCACTGCCTACTGAGTGCTCTTACTACTCACAGCTGGTGTGAGAGGACTCGTGTCACTGCTTCTGCCAGCTGTGCTCCTTCTTTGCCTTTCTGTAAGCAAGTGCACAACTGGATTGGCAGCTTCAGAGCCATTCTTCTCTCTTCCTTCTTATTTTCATGAGATGTGTACTAAGTATAACTGCTGCTAAATCTGGGAGTCAACCCTTCATCATTTTTTTCTCTGGAGAGAAGTGTTTCTTAGGTTTCTAATCTTCAGATCCCTTTCTCCCGCAACACTCCCCACCCCCAACACACACACACACACACACACACACACACACACACACACACATACACACACACACACACACACACACTTGGGGCATCTGAGGTGTCTGTAGTCCTTTGTGCATTCTAACTATTCACTAGAGAATTGCTGAAGAGTCTTCAGTTTCATTTTTTTGTGATCACTCTGACTAAAGTATACCTCTGTCACTCTATATACACTTTTCGGCTTTACTTTTTCTTCTTGGTGCTTATGCCAAGCTGACCATGATATATATTTTTTTGTATAAAGGCTTCTTAACTCTCCACCAAGACTGGAATGTAAACTCCAGGAGATCAAGGACTCAAATAGTTTTATTTACTGCTGTACCCCCAGACCCTAGAAGTGTGTCTGGGATATAGTAGGCTTTCAATAAGATGTTTAACACACCATCAGTTCCCCTGAGCTAATTATTTTGTACCCACCATCTCATTCCTCTGTGCCTCGGCTCAGGGTCAGGGTGCGGGAGGAAAAAGGGGCAAAAAGGAGGCAAAACTCCAGATAGGTGGTGGGTGGAACTGAAGCAGAAGGAATTTGCTTCTTACTTCCTGTCTAGAACTCAGTGAGAAGACCATCTTGCTGAGACTCTCAGGTTCGCACAGCCACTGCAGCTAGAACCGGCTGCTTGGGGTGTACAGAAAGAGTCCTCATGAGTCAGGGCCTCTTAGTTTTCCTTTTCCTAAGCGTGGAAAGCACATGGAAGGGACCTCAATGTTCTTGCCTGTCTTGGTGAGATGCAAAAGTCTTGAGAGCAGAAGAGCTAGGGTTAGGAGGCCATAAATGGTGGAGACTTCCATCTGGAGTGTGACTTCAGCAAAGGGGGCCAAGCTGGGGGTCCAAGAGCCATGGAACCCGCTGCACCTCCAGGCACAAGACGAGCCTCTTCTCTGTGGACAAGGTCCAAGCCCTGAGGTCCTCCCAGCAACCCCGCACCAAAATTATATAACTTTTCCTGTACAGATACAACCTTGAGGGAAGAAGGATGAAGGAAGACATCCTGAGGAAAAATAATCAGTCCTGCTAAAGACTTTGAACTTTGAATTGAACAAATATTTAATTCAGTAGAGACTGAACGAAACCAAAAAATGCTGTGATCGCTTTAATTGACAAATGTGAGTTGTTTTAGTTTTTTTTCTTTTGCCATCATTGGGCATGTGAATTTAAGGGTGAGAGGAACAGCACTGGAAGTGATAAAGGAAATGCCCATTTAAAAGTCTAAATATGGGGTAAACTTAAGCTGTCCCACCTCCTTCCCTCCCACATCAGCCCCAAACGATGTTTTAGAAACAGATTTAATGAATAGAAAATATGATCGATAAGCCTAGACCTGCAGATTGCATAGGGAGACAGAATTTCACAAAGTCTCAGAAGCTTGATTGTCACTCTTATTCCCTAAGGTGGGACAGGGGCTCTTTCTGTCTTTGGGAGTCTTGAGTGTCTAGCATCTCCTCTGCATCAGCACTCCTGGTCTGGGTAACCCCCTTTCTGACCCTCCCCTGCTGCACTCTTCACAGACTTGGCTCCCCAGACCAGCCGGCCTCCACATCTCTAGAAAATATTCCATTGATTACAGACACGTAGAAAATACCCTCTTCTGGGAACACTTCCACTCTCTTTGGTTCTTTGCCTATCATGGTGACAAACTTTCTTATCCTAGCACTTGAACCCCAAATTCCTCTTGGTTGCTTTATGTAGGCAAACGTTTGATAAACTCTTGAGGATAAATACTGAGAAGTGCCGGTTAGCTGTAGACAAGTCAATGAAATAAATAGATGGCTGGCTCTGTACTGAATGGGGCCATGGCTGAAGAGATGGGGTGTGGGGTAGGGGGAAGGGGGAGCAAATCACGGGAGTGACAAACAACTTTAAAGAACAACTATGTGCATTTTATGCTTACAAATTGCCACACTCCCACAGCTTTTTGTGAGTGTTTTCGCTTTTGCTTGTTTGTTTGGTGTGGAAATCATGAAAAGTGGCTGATATCCCTATCTTGATTGGAAGATGAGAAGATGATCCAAAACTGAAAGGAATTCTGCAGGTGAATTTGAGAATGTAAGGGAGCCAGGAATTCACAGAAATTTGGGGGACAGCATTCGACTTTACAAATGATAGAGCGGGGGTTTCAAGACAATCTTATCTAGATTTTAGACCAACATCTGGATTACATTAATTGGAAATCTTGGCCAAACCTAATACCTCTCCCTCCTCTCTCTTCGCCAATCTCAGTGAGCTCTTGTTTCAGAGGCATTTTAAGTTTTCATTCCTTAGGTGGAGCTGTTTTCTATTCTCTTCGGAAAACATGGAGTGAAGGAGGAGGGCCCACATTCTCTATTTGGGTTTCCCAATTCCAGGGTGGAACCACTGACCGGTTCAAAGAAGGGTACATGAGAACCAGAAAATTCTCCACACAAGTCCACATCTAAAAATCACATTTTATTGATTTGGCAGTGCAGATATTATGTGCACAAATATTGAAACAATTCTCTAATTGTGATTTTAAATCTGGCTGTCCTTTCCTCATTAAAGATATGTGTCTGCTGCACACCCTCCTCACCAATTGCTCAGCACCCAGATTGCTACAGATTTGATTTTTCTCTGTAACAAAAATGCAGTTGTTTCTGTGACTCTTGCAAGCCTCTGAAGCTAATGTGTTGTATTCCACAAACCTTTCACTGTGTCACACTGCATCCGATAGTCGTTAGTGACACTGTACTAAAGTAAGGACTTTTTTAAACTAAAAAACCCACAAAATTTAGATACCTTAGGAAAAGAAGGAACATTTTTTGACTTGTGTAACTGGGATAGAGCCCTGTTTCATGTATGGCTGTATCCAATAACTCACATTACTTCAATTTTAAGTTAGTCCGCCATATACTTAGAGTTAGCATGAGAATATACATTAAAAATCCCATCAAACCATTCTCTCTCCCTCTTTCTCCCATTTGATTATGTACGAGTATGTATCTTCCTATTTCTTCACGATCTGCCTATAATTTTTCTATTGTGTAGGAATAGGTCTCTCCCTCTCCCTCTCCCTCTTCCTCTCTCTCCCTCCTGCTTGGTGGAGTTATTCAGGAACCTGCTCACAGATCTGTAAATTACACAGTTGGCCCAACTGGTTTAGAGTTTGATATAAATTAACTCTCCCACCTGATAAAATGCAATAGATACTTGTGCTGGTGCACACAGGCGCTGGTGGAAAGTTGTCTTCCCAGGAGTTGTGCGATTGTAGCAAAGAACCAAGGAAGAAGATGAGACAGACAGAACACTTTATTAGTCAAGTTCAGCTGTGTGCCTTCAGGCTTCATAAATGAATTTCTTGTGGCAGATAAAGAAAATCTGTTACTTAAATAACCAAAGCAGATAACACATGCAAAATCACTCATCCAGCTAGTCCGATATCTGAGGCTTAGAGCCTGCCTGCTTTGGTTTTGATTTCCAAGAGATACAAATTTAAAATATTAAATATTTCATCTGGCTAACATTCCAGGAGAAGGGAACCCCAAATGAAACTTCCACTACAATACTTTCCTTTTGATTTTTAATTGTAGCAGGTATCATACACACATGTGTTTAAAGTGTGTATGTACAATTTAAAATGAACAGTAGTGTACCCAACACCTAGATAAAGACATAGAATATTAGCAGTAACAGAAGCTTACTATGTGCCCCTTGCCAAATACATCTCCCACTCTCTTCACCAAGAGGTAACTACTATCCTCTACTTTGTGTTAATTATTCTCTTGCTTTTCTTCATATTTTATCACCTTACTTATGCATCCCTACACAATATATCACTCAATTTTGCCTATTTAGGAGCTCTAAATAAGTTGAAAGAATGGTGAATATATTCTTTTTAGACTTGTTTTTTTGCTTGTCATTGAGTTGAAATTCATCAGTATTAATGTAGGTAGCTGTAATTCCTTCATCTTTCACTGCTATATAGTAACCCTGCTATATAAGTAATTGTTTGAATACACAACAATATGTTTATCAATACTATTGTTGATGGATATTTTGCCATTTGAGACAGTGGTGTTGTGAACATTCTTGTCTCCTGGTGCATATGTTTAAGTGTTTTACTTGGAGTTGCTAAGTCATAGAAATATATGTTCTTTTTTATAAAGATTTTTATTAAAAATATAGCTAATATACAATATTATATTAGTTTCAGGGGCACACCATAGTTATTCAACATTTAAATACCTAAAGAAGTGATCACCATGATAAGTCCAGCAACCATCTGACACTGTACTAGGCTATCACAATAGTATTGACTATATTCCTTATGCTGTACACCCTGAGTCACCACCCCTCTGCTGGAGCCCAGTGTGAGTACCTGCAAGCGAGTGAGTCTGTGCATACGCTGTTTAAGATGACGTCTGGGTTTCCTGCACCCTTCAATCCCACCCGGATGTTTGGAATACCCACCGTTTTTCACAGCCAGATGTTGTGGGGACTCCTCTTCCCAGTACTCTGCTGGCTGGGGTCTCTTGCTCCTCCCAGGGGATCCTCCGTGGTTGAGATATCCCTCCTGATTCTTAACTGCCACACAGAGGTTTGGGGCCCACTTTGCATCTCTGCCCCTCCTACATGTCTCAACATGGCTTCTTCTTCTTTATATTTTTGGTTATACGACTTCTGTTCTGTTCCACTTCAGTTGGTTCTCTAGGTTGATTATTCTATAATTTAGTTGTAATTTTAACGTGCTCATGGAAGGAAGCAGGCATAGTGTTTATATACTCTGCCATCTTGGATCTTTCTATGTGTTCTTCTTTGCAAGGTAATGCCAATCTGCTTTCCCATGTAATTGTTTGATATTAGCCAACTTAAAAATGGATTAGAAAGCACAATTGGTAACCACAAGATTGCCATGGGGATACGAAAGTCAATTTGGGGAATATAATCAATAATGTTGTAAAGATTTTGTAGGGTATCTGATGGACACTTGTCTTGTTAGGGAGACCACTTCAGGGATGCTGTAGATGTGCTGTACACCTGAAGCTGAATAATAATGAATGTCAACTATAATTTATATAATTTATATATATATATATATATATTCACAAGAAGTGGAGTACAGCATAAGGAATAGAGACAGTGGCAATGTAATGATTGTATGTGATGTCAGAGGAGTATTAGATTGGGGGAGTGGGGTTATCACTGTGTGAGGGTTATAAATGATAAATATCTAACTATTACAGTGTTTTGTACACATGAAACTATTAAAAAACAAAAAAATATATAGTTATTATATATATATATATATTTTATATATATATATATGAATATTTGCCAGTCCAATATGTGTGAGATAGTATTACATTGTGGTTTTAATTTGCCTTTGCCTGATTTCTAATGATGCCGTTATTCCTCTCTCTCTCTCTCTCTCTCTCTCTTTCTCTCTCTCCCTCTCCCTCCCTCCCTCTCTGTCTCCAATTTCTTTTTCTTTGTTGTTAGGATTTATGAGGCATTTGGGTTTCTTGTTCATGTCTTTGACGCACTCGTCAATTGAGTTGTCTTTGTAGAACTTCTTTATACAGTCAAGATACTTGCCTTTTCACAGTTACATGTACTAGATATATTTTTCCCCAGTATGTGGCTTATATTTTTAACCTTTTTGTGGTGTCTTGGGATGAACTAAGAATTTTAATTTTAGGATAGTTAAATTTATCATTTTTTCTTCTGCATCTTTATATATTTTGTGTTTTAAGAAATCTAAGCTGAGGTCATAAGAATTTTTCCTTATTATCTTTAAAAAGTTTTACAGTTTTTCTAATATATGTAAGACTTAATCCACCTGGAATAGATTTTTGGGTTGTGAGGGGTAAATAATCAATTTTTTCCCCTATATTAACAGCCAATAGTAATCCATCTTTCCTCTACTTATCTGCCATGCTTAAATATAGATGGAATTTCCATTATTTTAATAATGTTTCATTGGTCTACTTGGCTATCCTTGCACCAAAATCCTTCTGTCTTAATTAGTACAGCTTTATATTAAGCCTTGATATCTGATAATATAAGACCATCTTCTGTGTTATTATTCAGGAGTATCTTAGTATTTTTTTTGTCCTTTGTTTTCCATATACACATTAAAATCAGATTTTCAAGTTCCATGAAAAACGCTGTTAAGAATTTGATTGGGATTTCATTGAAAATATGAATATGAATACATCTGGCAATCATTGAAATCTCTATTATATATAGTTTATCTGTCCAATTATTTAATGTTTTTCAATGAGTTTTATCTATAAAGAAATATCTCTTGTTAGATTTATCCCTAGATACTTAATATTTTGTGTTTTGTAGATAATGAGCATGGTGGATTTTTAAAATTTATATTTTCCAATTGATTGTTGCTGGTGAATAAAAATGCAATCAATTTTATTTGTATGTATTTTAAATCCAGGAAGCTTGCCAAACAATTAACATTTCTAATAATTTATAATGTATAGACATTATGTAAGTAGCATAGTATTAAATGTTTTTGCTGTTTGACCACCTTTGTTTTTTAATTGAAGTGTTTAGTCCATTTGCATGTATTGTGATTAATGATATATTTTTAAATCTTATGCTTTGGATTTGTATTACCATTTTTGTGTTCTCTCTCTCTCTCTCTCTCTCCTTGGCTTCTTTTACATTGAGGCTTTCTCTGCATCTCCTTTTCACTCCTTCCATACTTAACAACTATAAAATTAATCGTCTTTATCCTCCTTCAAAATAAGGGCAGATATCCTCATAATTAGTCTTTTTGAATCAAATTTCCTAGGTACATGGTGAGTCCTTTCAATATGTTATTTACATTTTCTCTTATTTCTACAAAGCATTGTTTTTCTTCTTCAGGGACTCCAATTATACATATGTTGGATCTTATTGGCCAGTGTTCTATTTCAACTAATTTTTCTCTGATCATTTTTCCTTCTCTCTTTATCTTATCGTCATCCTCATTTTTTTGTTTTCCTGCCTTTCTTCATTTGAAAATATTCTTCTGTAATTTATTCTCCATTTCTGAGTTTTCTTTTTTTCTTCAACCCCTTTTGTATTCAGTACACTTTTGTTTTATTTCTTCCCCTTTTGTACATTTCTGTTCATGGTTTTCAGATTTCAGAAACTAGTTCTTTTTTTAAATTACAAATAAATGAGAACATTTAGTTCCATTTATAGCATTGTGTTGCAATTTTCTTCTGCTTTGTAGTTTTGGGGAGGATTTTCATCAGGTGAAATATTTTGATTTGCATATTCTGTTTTCTTATTATTTTGTAGCTTTGAATAGGTTTTTTCTGATTTCTCCTATTTTTAGGTGTTTCATAGAGAGTTCCTAGTTCAAGGCCATCCTCTTCTGTCAGTATAGTAAAGTGCTATGTTTAAATGGATGACATTGTGATGGTGGTTGGGAAATGGAGCTGTGAGATGTCTTGTGATTCTCTTTTATTTATGAAGAATCATTATTTTTCTTCTCTTACTTCTTTTCCTTCATTTCTACATATCAGAAGGGTACTTGCTCCCTATATTTATCTTTTTTTCTTCCACAATTTATGCTTCTTTAAGACTACCACCTCCAGTTTTGCTAAATTCACTGTAACTTGCTGTGATCCACTAAGTTACAGATGTAGATGTATGTTTGCTACTTTAGAGCTTAGTGTTGAACTTTCTTTTTGTGAGAATGATTTCATTTTTGTCTTATTTATGTTCTCCATTTATCTTTTCTCTTTTCTACGGAGTGTCTTAACACTGCCTTCCCACTGCTTTCCATACCAATAGGCTTGTAGTGGCAGCAGGAGAGCTAGTAGTATCTCCATTGGAATTTAGTATTTATTTCTTCACTTGTAAGTAATTTGAAGTATTCTCTCTCTCCTGGGACATGTGTGGATTATTTGTTCTCCTTTTTGATTTTATGATTTTTGGTAGGATGTGTGAAGAAATTTAGATTCAGACAGCTGCCATTATCTTAGTGTCGATAAGAATTCCTGTGAATATCTTATGTGAAAAAAACTCTCATTTATATATAATATCGACACTCATGTAGAAAATTGGGCAAAGTCAAGTTATAAAGGAAAAAATTCCAATGGCCACTAAATATATGAAAAACGTTCAATCTCACTAATAATTAAAAACAATATCATATTCTCATTCTCAAAATAAAAAAATATCTATTTAAAAAAAAATCTACTCTTGACAAGGACGTAGAACAACTGACTGTCTTATATACCACTATTGATAGTATAAGTTGGCACAATCTTTCTAGAGGGCAATTTTTCATATAAACAAAACAAAAATCTTTAAAAAGATACATATTCTTTTATCTAACTATTTCACTTCCAGGTATTTTTGCAAAGGAAATAATTATCAAGCTACTAATAGCATAAATCAGTTATTTATTAGATAATATTTTTGATTTATAAAAATCAGTTATCAACTTAAATAGCCATCTACAAAGCCTTCTCCAAGATTAAAAATGATGTGAATCTGTGTGTATTGACATGAAAATGTGTTTGTGTGAATCTATTGTTAAGTTAAAAGCATAATTACAAATTAGGATTATGTGTTAATTTTGTATTTAAGTAAGTGTTTGCAAATTCGCACCAAATGCACACACATACATATACAGAAAAGAGTCTGGAAGGGAATATACCAAATTTTAACTGTGGTTATCTTGGCATGGTGAGATTATGGGTTATTTTAATTTTCTTCTTTCTAAATACTTTTCTGAATCATTTTCTTGTTAAGAAAAAAAAGCACCTGGCATATATTACTTCTGTATAAAATATTATTTTCATTTGAAAATTATGCTGAAAGTCTTGAGACCAGCACCAAATTATGGTGATCCAATTCAAGAACAATCTCTGAGGCACGGCTATCTATGCTCCATTTATCTTTGAAATGATCTTAAATGGATCTTTAAGGAAACTTCTTGAACCTAATAAATCCCAGAAGATTCTTGACACATTTAGGATTAGTTGTATGCCTCCCCTTCTTCCCCCACTCCCATTTCTCTTATTATGTAAGCCAACTTGTTGACTGAACATATTGCTAGAGAGTGGCTACAAGCACGGCAGTATAATTTATCAACACTAGTACTTCTGGAATGTACTGTGCTTACTCAATAGTGAAATACAATCTACCAAACGTACCCCCCCCAAAAGAAACATCATCTTCTGTGACATTTTACAAGCCAAGATTTCTCTCCTTCTAGTTCAAAAACATGAGTCAACTAAAGTCAACATTAATAAAAATAACCTTGTCTTTCAGCTAACACATAGAAAAGTAGAGAGTGCTATCAGGCTCTCTATGACGCAACTCATTTCTCCATCGTGCCCTGTGGCTTCTTCCCTCTCTGATGGTGCACTGGAAGGGGCCTTACGTGGGAATCAGGAGACCTGCAGTCTAGTGGCTCTCTCATGGTGTGAGACTTGGGACAAAGCACTGAATTTACCTGGGCAACTCTTTTTTGTTTTTGCTTTTTTAATTTTTTTTAATAAAACAATGTATAGGAGGTTGATGAGTAGATGTTTTATATTTCCTAACAATTCTAATATTCTCTGAGTCAACGAATCCCCTTTATTTACCAATCTCAATTCTATAATCCAGGCAGTTATAACTGTTGGATTTTGGTTTTCTTTACTTCATCTGTATGGAACTTAAGGTTGGTAATCATCAATTGTTTTAAAAATTACTTCTTAACGCACACTTATTTATTACCATGTATTAAAGATTTTGTAAAAATGCTTTGAAAATAGCTTTTGAAATGGTTTTAACATCACTTTCACATTTACAATAGAATGAAAGTTCCCTTTATCAAGTAAAAACAATGACAAAATATATGTTGATTTCTTGCTCTGATAATTCTTGCCAAGATGTAGTGTGTTGGCACAGCAGAATCCATGAATATGTAATTTACCACTACGGGAGTGGGAGGCAAGAAGCAGAAGGTCGATTTCATTGCTAGATGGCATCTTTTCTAGAAATATATCCCTATTATCAGACTGGAAAGCAAATGTTTGGATATAATTTAAAAATTAATAATGGTCACGTTTTGTATTGATTCTTTCTAGTTATTTCACGTAAAAGTATTTGTACAAAATTTTTGTGTCCCCTTTAATTATTCCAGTTGCTTCCCTGTGTACCTCAGAGAAGTCATTTGATCTCATGAGGTTTCTTTTAGTCATCTGTTAAGTCTGTGGGTTGGGTAAAATGATCTC
Source organism: Rhinolophus ferrumequinum (assembly GCF_004115265.2). NCBI lineage: Eukaryota > Metazoa > Chordata > Mammalia > Chiroptera > Rhinolophidae > Rhinolophus > Rhinolophus ferrumequinum. Next base: position 39,496,702 of record NC_046289.1, on the reverse strand, counting down.
AGATAACTTCGTACAATACAATATTTTATTTATATGTCAAAACCAATGATATTGGTAAGAAGGAATTTCTACTTTTGTTCTTACTACATATGTTCATTGTAGGAGAATTAGAAAATAGAGATAAAGAAAAAAGAAAATGTATCTATAATTTTTCTACCCAGTGATAACCACTGTTCATGTTTTGGGTATAATCTTTTCCTATGCATATTTTTTCCCCAATGCAACTCATACTATGCATGCTGTTTTATGACTTTTTTTAACTTATCAAAAAAGCTTCGCATATCCTTTAATGACTTTGACACTTTAAATTATTTTGTACATATGAATTACACAAATAGAAACTTTATAAATGTTTATTCTATGTACCTTCTGAGAGGAAACATGAAACTGAATACTCTCATTTATATTATTACATTTTTTTATTGAGTTATGATTTATAGAGAGTAAAATTCACCCTGTTTGCAGGTGCACAGTTTGGGAAAAAGCATGCAGTCATATAACAATCACAAAAATCAAGATACAGAGCATTTCTATCAGCTCAAAAAGTTCTGTCATGCTCCTTTGTCATCAGCTCAACTTTGACCCCCAGATCTTGACAACCACCAATCTTTTTTCTGTCCCTATAGTTTCCGCTTTTCCAGCATGTCATAGAGTATGTAGTTTTTTGAGTCTGGTTTCTTTCACTTAGCAGAATACAGTCACCCATGTTGCTGAGGTACCAGTACTTTGTTCTTTTTATTGCTGAGTATTGTTCCATTGTTTGGATGTACCACAGTTTGTTGATCGATTCACCAATTACATGACATTTGACTTGTTTCCAGTTTTTGACGATTATGAATAAAGTCACGATAAAGCATTTGCATTCAGATTTTTGTTTGAACATATGTTTTTATTTCTTTTGTACCTAGGAGAGTGTTGCCTGGTCATATAGTAGGTGTATGCATAACCTCCTAAGAAACTGCCAAAGTGTTTTCCACAGTGGGTGAACCATTTTTCATTTTTAGCTACAATGCAAGAATGTTCCAATTGTTCTGCATCTGTGTCAGCACTTGGTATTGCCAGTTTTTTTTCCCCCCAATTGAGTAGGTTTATGGTGTTATTTCATTAGGGCTTGAAAGTGCATTTACCCAAAGACGAATGATATTCAGTATCTTTGAATGTGCTTATTTGGCATTTGTACATCTTCTTTGGTGAACTGTTTAAATCTTTTGCCCACTTTTTAATTAGGTTGTTTGTTTTGTTATTATTGCATTTTGAGAGTTCTTCATATAGTTTGCCTTTTTTTGGATATGTGTTTTAGAAATAGTTTTTATTAGTCTGTGGCTTGTATTTTATTTTATTTTTTTACATTATTTTTGGATAAACAAAAGCTTTCGATTTTGATGAAGTTCAATTTATCAATTTTTGTGTATAATGCTTTTTGTGTCATGTTTAAGAAATCATTGCCTAACCCAAGGTCACAAGATTTTCTCCTATATTTTCTTCCAGAGGTTTATAGTTTTAATTTTTACATTTAAGTCTCTTGTCCATTTTAGGTTAATTTTTATATATGATATGAACATGGGCCAAGCTTCATTCTTTTGCATATAGATGTCCAGTTGTTCCAGTTAAGTACCATTTATTGAAATGACTGTCCTTTCTCCATTGAATTGCCTTTGTAACATTATATTTTGGTAAATAACATAAACCAGTGATTTGCATATGTTACCAAATGCTAGTTCATAGGCTCTTTATGGCTATATTTCTTTTTTGTATCACATGTGTAACTGAGATGACAAACTGTGCTTGAAGATGATCAGTGCTTCCTAGATCAGGTTGCATTTTAACGTTTTTCTCCAGTGTATCGGCAAACAGCTTCCACTCAGTTTTGTGAGCAGACCCACTTATAAGTCCTGGCCTGCAGTAGAAAAAAAATAGAATGTACTTTTTACCTTTTGGTTCATTTACTTAAAAGTTTTGCATAATTTTAAAAGCAAAACCAGAAGAAATTGTCCATTTATACTTCTTTGAAATTTAGAATGCATTTTTGCATAGAAATAGTGTTTGTAAAGGATGGCTACATACCTAGGCTATCCCGTAAATATTTGATTCAGCCATCGTGAAGAAGAAACACCATACATTTATAACAAGGAGAAGAACTAGCAAGTAGATGGAGGCTAGTGGCGATTTGGATGGGAATTTATTTAAAACGTCTTAGTATGTTATATGTCAATTATATATCGATTGAAAACGTAGTATTTTCTATTTGATCTTATATTATGTTTCAATTACATTGCAAGAAATGTCAGAATAGTACAAAATAAGAAACTTTACAGGCTCATATTTCATCATGAGGTCAGCTTGTACAGAGTCGTGGAAGGGACTTCACTGAAAAAATAGATTTTGGGTATTACAGACACTGGTTTTTTAGTAGAACCAATTTAACCTGAAACATATGACTTTCCCTTTTTTTGATTCAATAACATGATTATTTTATGTGTTATTCACGATGGCATCAAAATGAGGGATATTCATTAAATACTTACTATGTGGCCAATAGGTATTAGTGCTTTGCTTAAGTTATTTTAATTAATCCTATAACAACTCTTTGAAATAGGGAATTCATTTTCATTTTATAGATTTGAAAACTGAGATCTAGAGAGGTTATGTAATTTGTTCAGGATCTCACAATTAATAAGTGATGGGTCTGCAATTCAAATCCAGTTCTGTCTTACTCCAGAGCCCCGCTATCCCCTGATGATTCAGTTGACTTTTTGACTAGTAAATAAATGAGTGGAAGAGGCATCTTCCTTCAAAGAGAGAGAGAGAGAGAGAGAGAGTAAGAGAGAGAGAGAGAGAGAGAGAGAGAGAGAGAAGAAGAAGAAGGAGTAGGAGGAGGAGAAGAAAGGGAGTTGACAGGAATGAATGTATAGGAATGAAAAAGATTGTTTAAGGTAGAATTGAATAAACTGTGAGTGATGACTTAAAAGATGCAAATATATTCTGCCAAAAAAAAAAATCTTAAATAGTGAAAAATAGGATCGGACATAGAAAAGGGATGTCAAATAAATGAGTTTCTCTTTCTGACCACTAGATGACACCATTGACAGAAAACACCTTGGTTGCTGTGGGGAGGTGGTGATGATGGTGGTTGTGGTGGGGAGCTTGAGGCCAGGAAGGTGGGAGAAGGACACTTAAGATGATTGTATTGGAAAGTGGCAGTTCATCTCATAATGGACATTCGAAGCAGTCAGATGTCATGTCAGTCTTGTTGAGAATGCTTTATTGAGCAAAAAGTAAAGCATATGGTCTCTTCAGATGTCATTTTGATCTAAATGTACATCATTGGTATTTTTGACAGAGCACAGAATCTTGAGCTGGCTTTATAGGTGTGGAGACTGACTCTGCCACTGCTAGCTGTATTTTTTCAGGCAAGTCACTTAACCTTTCTAAGCTTCGGTTTCATTTTCTGTTAAATGGGTATATCTACCTCAAAGAAATATTGTGAAGATTAATGGAATAATAGAGGTAGAACACTTAGGATGGTGCCTCCCTCAAAGTTCTTGTTAAATGCTATCATTGTTATTATTGTCATTGGGTAGATTCTCTAAAAATACAATGGCAGCTAAATTAAAATCAAAAGTGAAGTAGTTAACAGTTTGAAAACAGTAAAAGAGAGGCTTTTTAGTTAAGATAATAGAATTTCTTTTGCTTTTGTTGAGTGTAAATAAAATGTTGAAAGGTTATATGAGCAATGCATTTAGCCTCCTGTGTGCCTTTTAATTTCTTACTAGGAAAAAAAAGTTTGTATCCTTGCATGTTTTGCTAAGAAACTGTGTAAATACGGTAATATTCATGGTCAACTCCAGGCAAAATTTCAAGATGATAAAATTTGTCCTTGATGCTTTCTCAGTTCTCACTTCTATATTGATGACCTTCATTTTCTGTTTCCCTCCTCTTTCCTATCATGACCTTTTCTTCTCTTCTCTCCAAGTTTCCAGTAATCTGATTCTGCTCTTTAGCTACCCCCAAACACTCTATGAAACACTTAGCATGCTTTTCCTTCATGTCTTCCCAAATCCAAAATTTGCAAAATTACTTCTCACTCATTCCCTTTTCCTCACAAAATTTCAGTTCAGTCAATCCCTCTGTCTTTGGAGATCATAAGTTGGATTTGAGTAATTCATAATAAATTGAGAGTGAATGGATGTTCTTACTATCCCCAGGAATGTTTGCATTTTGTAAAGACCTGTTAATGGAAATAAATCTTCGTTGATGGCATTTTGAGCCATCTGAGAAAGTCAAATGAATAATTCTGAGCACTGAGGAGAAGAGTTTAGGAGTGGAGGGGTCTTCCTTAAAACACAGCACTTAGGTGGCCACCAAGAAAACACAGATCATTGAAAATCACCAAAAACTCAGATTTTCATTTATTCAATACTTTAAAATTTTTCTTCAACTTATTACCAATATTCCTTGCACTTAAGAAAATTAATTCTCTTTAATCTCTTTTTGTTTTTCCATTTCTACACTATTAGTGTGGCAGAAGCTCCTGGTGACTTTCCAATAGTCATTCTTTTTTTCCTTCCATATTAATAAAACCCTTACTGTTATGGTCACCAGAATAAAGACCACATTCCCCAGCTTCCCTTGCAGCTAGGAGTGGCCATGTGTTTGCATTTTGGACAATGTAATGAAAGCAAGAACATTGTTTGCAACTTAAGGAATTATCCTTAAAGGAGATGGCCTACCCACCTCCTGCCCTTTTCTCCTTCCAGTTCGCTGGGAGGCACACATAAAGACTGAAGCTCTAGACAATATTGTGGACCAGGCCAATGAAGTTCATCTTCTGGGGATGATACAATAGGAAGTGAGAAGGAGCCAAGGCTCCAAATGAATTAATCCAATTACTGTACTAGCTTTGTATTTCTGTTCTCTGTAACTTGGCATGATAGAAAACTATGTGTTTAGGCTACTTTTAATTTGTGCTTTTGTCACATGCAGCTTAATTTAATTCTAGCTACATGTAGCTAGTAGAAAGTTAGAGTTGAACTAAGTAAACAACTCACGGGTAATTGTGAATCCATGAAAGTATAACTCAAATTTACTAAGACATTCAGGTGGTATTTTTTGCGGGTAATATCTTAATACACAGCCTTACCCTCTTAGCAGTGGAATCTCTTCTTCTGTATGTTCTAGATTACAGAACATACCATTCAACAGAACTTTCTATGATGATGGAATATTCTATATCTGGGTTATCTCTGTGGAAGCCACTAGTCACATGTGGCTATTGAGCACTTGAAGTAGGGCTTTTGTGACTAAAAAACTAAATTTTAAATTTTATTTTTTTTAATTCATTTAACCTTGAGTGACTACACATGGCTTGTGGCTACTGAATTGAATAAGACAACTCTATTCTGAGAGTTTGATACATCCACAACACATCCACATTTTCTCTTGATTTGAGCTACATTTTAAGCAAAAGAAACTGAATACGAAAAATGATCGATGGATTGGTGAAGCCAGTTACAGTTAACCGAGGCAGCCTCTTAGAAAGGTAGAATGAGAATTGAAGGAAGGTAAAAACACTCCTCACCTCGCCTCACAATAAGAATATGCCCAAATACATTTACCTTAAATGTATCTCACTAGAATATTTTAGGATCTTAAAAGGTTGAAATACAGATTTGTTTCTTTTGGTGGTAGCAGGCCTCAAAAGCTATAGGTGGTGTGTGGTATATTTGTTCCTTGTCTAACCTCTTATCCCAAAGTTGACCCTTGACCTTGCTTGTGCTGTTGTCTCAATGGCTTCACTGATATCCAGGCTCATTCCCTCATTTCTGGTAAATAACAAAGCTTTCTTGTATCTCAGGTGTTCACTGAGATTACCAGGCTCTGCCTACAGGTGGCATAGTGTGAGCATAGCTGGGTATTCTGGAGCCTTTTCCATTCCAGTCCCCTTGCATTTATTGTAAAGCTATAAGTGGCTAAAGCAAATACCCTTTGCTGGTGGCTTAACTGCCATGTGTTCAATTAGCAGACCTCAGAGCCACGGCTGGTATTAGCAAGGCGGTCCTTGCTTATTTTCTAACTCTGCACTGTAAGCAGAAGATCTGCAACAGCTGGTGAGGGGAAGCCAGGGATTTTGGCTTTCGGATGTATATCAGGGACCCTGCCTTTAAAGACTGCTTTCAGGTTTAGAGAAGAATTCTCTCCAAAACCAAGATTTTCATTAAGAGACTACACCTATTACGTATATACAACATTGTGCTGGATGGTGTAATTTTCTGAGCAAATAGATTTTCTAGTTTATGGATTACTCAGTGGAGGGGTCTCCCTGACTTTCTGCTTGGATTCTAGAGACTAATGCTTGACAGATAATAGCTCTTATCATTTCCCAAAGGTGAAAATGTAAGTTCTGCACTGACCTTTTTTTAATGCATATTCTTTCCGATCCAATTCAAGGATTGACTGTGTAGTTCAGATGACTACAAGTAAGGTACCATCACCTGGAAACTTTCTCTTCCTTTTGTGTGCTCAAGAGTGTTTTGGTGCTATCCAGACTTACGATCAAATCTTGATTCCATCAGTACTAGTTGTGTGATTTTTGACAATTGTTTTTAACTTCTTAGTTTACTCATCTACAAAATGTGGGTAACAATAGCTTCTGCTTCATAGAATCATTATATGATTTAACTGTGATAATATAATTTAATGTGGTTAGCATTGTCCCGGCAACATAGCAAGCGTTCAGTAAATGGCATATTACCGTACCATTTCAAATCAGTGAACAATGTATCTTTATTCTTTTTATTAAAAAGCATTAAAGTGCTCACTTATACATTCTTATGCTAAGCATACATAGTTACTTATGTAGACCCATAAAATATAAAAAATAGATATGAGCTACTTTATGCTATGATTCAAATCAGGTTTTATTGAGGTAAGAAATGTTGGGGGATGCTCATTTAGAAAATCATTTCATAGGAGAAAGTCAAGGCTATAGGGCAAAAGGGGAATGTGCTGTTTTGAAGGAAGACAAACCAGGTCAAATGCATTGTTAAGTACTAGGAATACAGTAGTGCCTCCTTATCTGCGGTTTCACTTTCTGTGGTCTCGCTTACCCACGGTCAACCACAGTCTAAAAATATTAAATGGAAAATTCCAAAAATAAACAATTCATAAGTTTTAAATTGCACACCATTCTGAGTAACATGATGAAATTTCATGCTGTCCCACTCCATCCCGCCCAGAACATG